>NW_022752980.1:642494-644888 GCF_011630105.1 Anneissia japonica
AATGTCGCTCTTTGATAGCTAACATTGTCTATTTAACATCACAATAATTCATTATTAGACCTATAGTTGTTTTTTGAATTGTACTCCACAAATCTCAGTCGATACCTCGCACAAATCCTTAACGTCTCGTATCTATTGTCGTGACGTCATGGCTCGCTGGCTCACTCACACTTGTGATGTCTCGCACTTGTGATCAAATAACACGTTTTTTCGCACTTTGGCAACACTCTTTGGCAGTCAACTCGCCCCTAGAAAACCCGCCCTTGGAAACTTGCCCCATAAAAAAATGTACACTTCCTAGACCATGCAGTCTTTAAAATAAAAATTGTAACCTTTGGTAATCAACTACATTTTCCACATACATAGAAATTTTTGAAACTTTATTTTAAAAAACCTAAATAATTCACCACTACAGACACTTTTTGACAAAAATGAAAAATTACGACTTTGTTGCCCAATGAGAAGTGTTCTAATATAGACAATGGGTCGTGTCTCATATTATTTGTTATATTTTTATTATTCATTATTTTCACTTTACTCGCATAAATAATTTGTTCGAAGAACATTTATATGCAGTTGTACTTCGCAGCACTTCACTTGCAATTTGCAATTTCTAGTTGTATGTATTTTTGTGCATCAGCGCTACAATAAAAGTACAAGAGTAGCCATTTGTTTAATTGTCATAGAGCGACAGCTCATTTTAGGTTACACTAGGCCGGCGTAAGCCTACTTGTGCTGGCCTGATATTACTAAAAATTCTACAATAATTTAGTATTTGTTACCAGAGGTGTATAAATACTGGTTAAAAGAGGTGTATAAATACTGGTTAAAAGTACACATCCAAAGAATTAAGGTTCGTAAAGGTGTATTGTTTTAAAGTCCAAAACACTAAATATGGCACTAAATATTATTTATAATATTTTATTTATATACAGGTACTAACAATCTGGAAATATAAAAATAGATGTTTCTTTTAATTAATGATAGCCTAACAACCACGAATTTACACACTTTCTCAACACATAAAAATATGGTAGGCCTACTTCGTAAAGTACGATCATGGCAAAACAAGTGGGTAGTCTATGGGGTGCCATACGCAGCAGAAGTTATGTTATGTTAAAATCAAAATGTAATTGCAAAATTCAATGTCTAATTTATCAAATTATTAATTCGTTTTACTAAATTATTATTTCGTCCTCTCGAAATATTAATTCGTTTCTTCGAAATATTAGTCCGTTCCTTTAAAATATTATGTCTCCCCCTCGAAATAATGATTCGTTCTCTTGAAATAATAGTTCGTTTCTTTGAAATATTATTTCGATCCCTTGAATAAGAAATCATTCCCTTATTCCCTTAATATTAGTTCGTCGAAATAATAATTTGTACTCTCTTAACAAAATAACGGAATGATAGTTATGAACCATAGGATTGGACTTGGTTAGGCTGCTTTTAAAAAGAACAAAATCGCACTTACTTCAAAACGGATTCCATACCTTACCACATAATATCAGCATCTACAATGTTCGAATCTTCCAATAGTTTTATATATTGGGTAGAATGTGTCAACTAGACATCTGCTATAATTAGTATTTATTGCCGTTGTCTAAGTACCGGTACCACACGAATTAGATTTAACACCAAGATATTTGTAGGACTTATCAACTTGTAGCTGGATATCCTTGTAGTACCATTTTCCTTTTTTTTTTTAATTTACTCCCTCACTACACCATTTTTAAAGAAAATAATATTACTTTTTTCAATGTTAACCATGCGTCCCCATTCGTCATAATAATTAGCCAATTTATTAAAAGTACATTGTAAACCATCAACAGTGTAACTAATAAGTATAAGATCATCAGCATATAATAAATTATTGATTTTCATATCATCTATTTGAGTTTTATTTCTGTTTTCAGTAAGATTCACTGAGGTTGTTAATGAAAAGGTTAAACAGAAATGAAGACATTGGAGCACCTTGTTGTACACCTATTAAACAATTGAATTCTTTACTGATGGAATTGCCAATTTCCATGTGAGCATTGAGTTTGCTGTACAGGTGAAATAATAATTTCGAATATGTTTCCCTTTAAACCAGCTTTTTTAAACTTATATAAAAGAAAATGGTGGTCGATGGAATCGAAAGCCGATTTGAAGTCAATAATGCAACAAAACAGGGGTGGCGCCAGGATTTGCCCGACGAGGGGGCAGAGGTCCTCGACGGTGGGGGGTCGGTGCCCCCAACGAGGTGTCAGATTTCCCCGACGAAAGCAAAGTGGGCGTGGTCGAGCTTCGAATAAAAGGTTCCGAAAATTCGACAATTTAGGTGTTTCAAAGGCTTATTTAATCGATTTTAGAGTCTACTAATATGTAAAAACTACATAATATTTTTTCTCC
>NW_022752980.1:644994-656125 GCF_011630105.1 Anneissia japonica
GGTCCATACAGCCCCTGTAGTGAATTAAGCGCCGTGAGCGTACTCTTCCTTTGAGGCGGATTAGGTGCTCTATAATTATTCGTATTATTTTTATCACGCTTTTTGAAGATTGGAATAATAAGACTTGCTGCCCATTGTTTAGGAAAAATTTTGGAATTTAAAATGGAGTTTAAAATGATTGAACCATTCTATTGTTTTAATTTTAGATGCAAAATCTTAAGTAGTTTCTTCAATATTATACCAAAATAATTTCCAATTTTCTTTTTTGATAAAATTGATAAATTTATTTTGTGAAATTTCAAGAAATTTGTTAATTTAGTTCTCAGCTTTATTTTATATACCTTTTTTCTTTTGAGATCATTCAATGTGACTTGTGTGCGATTTTTTTTTCAGAATTCATTTAAACTTCGTCGTACACATTCATTAGGTCAAGACATTCTTTGTCAAACCATTCATTTCTGTTATGCGAGATTTTAGGCTTATTAGTAACATTGCAAGGAAGTAATGCCTTTACAAACATATTTTAAGAAATTGTAAAAATAAGAAACAGCATTGTCAACATCAATAATGTTAAGAGAGGTAAGTATTATTATTATTTATTAATCTCCGTAATTACACGGTTGTTCGACCAAATGCCGTAGCCAGCAATTGGGACTGTCGCGACAGTCACACAATTTTTTTTATTGGGTACACATTTCAAAAATGGGTCCAGATTTCTCATATTTTGTGTAAAGTGAGTCAACCTTTAAGTGAATGGGTCCAGATTTCTCATGTTTTGTGTAAAGTGAGTCAACCTTTAAGTAAATGGGTCCAGATCTCTCTTATGTGTAGAATGTATACAACTTTTAATACATAATTTTAAGCCTCTCCTAAATTCTTTCTTATTCTTTTTCTGCTGCTTTTATATTTACGTTAAATTTATTTTACCTTAACATACTTACATATTATTTTTTATTAGGCATAGTAGGTATACATTGTGTCTACAAATAACATATTTCCAATCTTTGTCAATTTGTCGCAGCTATGTCCTGGACTCGACCGTTCTGAGGTCACTATTAAATAGATTATCTTTATCAGATATCTACGAATGGATACCTTGTTCGAAACAAGAACTCAAATTTACTTAATACCACTATGTTTATATTAACCAGCGGGGAATGATCATTATGATAAAACGTAACCAAGATAATCGATAAACAATGTGATGTATGTAAGTTAACAAATGAAGAGTTAGTATATTAAATGTTCTGTCTCACTTTAGTAAATGAACAATTAGTTAATTAATCCCACAACAAAAATATATACAATACCATGTTGATGAATATAAAAATATAAAGGAAAAAAAGTAATGCATATTAACAAAGAAAGGATTCTATGTTACAAAATTATTATGCTTTGTACCACTTTAGCAAATTAATCCGACAAAAAAATATATATCAAGTAGATGAATATAAAAATTAGGGCATATTCTTCAATTATTAAGAATTTCTAATTGCCCATATTTCGATAAAACGTAACCAAGATAATTTATGCGAGGGTTCTACTACCACATGGTTAGTCAAGAGACAAATAGGTGATTTAAAAAGAACAGCGTTGAAGAAATCGTTATTGTTTAGCTAGTACTACTTACTCTATTATATACAAGAAAATTTGATAAATACTGTACTGTGTAAATTATTTCCTGAACTTTGTCGAAAAAAGCTATGATGAATACCTCCCTGATGAATTATATATCTTCGAACGACACAGCTCGCATGGAACAGCAAGATCCCATGCTGTTGGTCATAGCTCGTTGGGTAATTGGTAGTATAGGCATCTTTGCAAACACCATTGTCATATTTGTGTTCGTCTACAACAAGACTTACAAGAAGTCTCTGTCGTTCAAGTTACTTCTCCATCAGACTGTGATTGATTTGATTGGCTCTCTGATGTTTTTGATATTCCAAAACATTGAGGTTCCTGATGGCACTGCTGGAACAATATTCTGTAAAATACAGTTTCTTTTTTTCTACGCATCAGCAACATCAACATACAATTTTGTTATGCTGACAGTCGAACGGTATATTGCAGTCATCCATCCATTATTGTATCAACAGAAATCCTTGAGTGGTAAAGTTACATACATATCACTCGTAAGCCCACATGTATTCTGTATACTCACAATGATATGTTTCCCTATATTTGAAGACGTGGATCCAAATGCGAAAATATGTACAATTAAGGAAATGCATGCGTTAGCCGGTATATTAATAATTATATTTCAGTTCCTGCTACCCATTTGCATTATGCTGTACTGTTACGTGAAGATCCTGCTAAAGTTACACAAAACAAGAATAGTTAATCATGAACTTGCAAATGAAATTCCATCAAGGAATGGCGAAGGAGCTCAAAGAGTCAAATCAGATCTATTAACTACACTCGTCTTAATTGCATTTGTTTATATTGTTACAGAAACTCCAAACGCTGTTGGTGTGTTGATATATTTCTTCATGTGCCATTGTGTTAGTTACATATTTATTGAGGTGGGTGTGTTGCTGCTGGATTTAAATCTTGCTATTAATCCATTTATCTACTGTATGGCATGCAAGGATTTTCAACGAGGACTTTGCAAGATCAGAGATGAGATATTCCATTGGTAGAAACACGAACATACTGTCGGAGGTAAGCTAAGAAACTTGTAAATATGAATACTGGATTTGTTTGTTTGCAGAATCCCTTCGACTTTTGTGAAACCAATTCTCATTTATTATATTAGGGGAAAAATGAAGATAAGATGAAGTCACCAGATTTCATAAAACAAACACAATTGATTTGAGAACAATTTTTGCAGTAAGATATTGACAGATAAAGATATTATAGCATATGAATACTATTCGGTGCGGACACCAAGGATAACTCAGGAAAGTCAAGACGAATTTTTCCATAGTCCTTCTGGTGGTGATTGGGCAGTACACCGGGTGGCAATCTCTTATTCTTTTCTGAAGAGTGTACTGCGTTCTTTAACATGCACATGGGCCATAAATGCACACGGGACCAACTGCTTAAACTTCTCATTCGAAAGACGATGAGCTTGTAACTATTAGTATTTCAGCCCTCCAGCTGAAACACAAGGAGAGGCAGCGGTGGGAATTGAACAGGGGATGGGAACTAAAGATCTCCATGGTTCAGCGCACACACAGTGGCTACCACCAGATTAGCCAACTGAGCTATCTACTCTCTCATTTGGGTAAATAATGTTAATTTTAATTAAGTGCAATGTTTGAAATAAGAATGTGTAATCTCTTTTATTGTATCATTTTTAAAATTTCTTCATTATTTTACATTTTAATCAATTTAGGCATTATTATCGTTATTCATTTAAAAAATTGTTTAAACATATTTGTTAAGGGCCCTAGTGAAAATAAGATTTTTATATTTTAAAACGTTCTTGGGTTACTCTAGGAATTACTGTCTTATCTATTTTAACCATTTATCTACTTTCGGTTTTTGCTTTGTATTCAAGTAATATGTGATTTTAAATCCTGAATAAAATTAAATGAAACGACAGGTTGTGTTAGTAGCAGTATCGACTTTCTTAGTAGGCCTATAGAGATTTAATTGTTTTGTTTATTTCGGACGCTTGACCATTGATTTGCTTATAAATCATAGTTTGGATAACCGTGCAAATTATGGTTTATGATTTCTAAATTTATTTCAACTTTTAAAATATGAAGTTTTATTGCATGTTATTTTAGTGCATTAGCGCTACAATAAAAGTAAAAGTGCAGCCATCTGTTTAATTAGTGTCATAGCGACAGCTCATTTTAGGTTACACTAGACCGGCGTAAGCCTACTTGTGCTGGCCTGATGCTATTTACTACAAATTCTACAATAATTTACTATTTGTTACCAAATACTGGTTAAAAGTACACATCCAAAGAATTATAAGGTTCGTAAAGGTATTGTTTTAAAGTCCAAAACTCTAAATTTGGCACTAAATATTATCTATAAAGAATGTCGTTTAACCATACTAAAACTAAAAATGTTTGTTTTATTAATGATGTAGTGTGACAACCACGATTTGGCATACGTTGTTAAGACAATTAATATGGTACTTCGTAAAGATATGGCTTTAGTTCAAAAACTAAATCTAGCTCTAAATATTATCTATAGGCTAATATAAGCATATGCCGGTTAACCATGCTAAAACTAACGAGTTTGTTTTATTATTGATGATAGTGTGACAAAAACAATTTAACATTTGTTGATCAACATAAAAATATGGTATGTAGGCCTACTTCTTCGGCGGCTTAAAGTCCAAAATACTAAATCTGGCCCCTAATTTATAATATAAGCATGTCTTTTATTTATATACAGGTACTAACAATCTGGAAATATAAAAATAGATGTTTCTTTTAATTAATGATAGCCTAACAACCACGAGTTTACACACTTTCTCTAGACATAAAAATATGGTAGGCCTACTTCGTAAAGTACGTTCATGGCAAAACAAGTGGGTAGTCTATGGGGTGCCATACGCAGCAAAAGTCCATGTTAAAATCAAAACGTCATTATAAAATTCAATGTCTAATCAGGGAGTTGTTCTAATATAACAACTCCCTGGTCTAATTTATCAAAACGTAGGCGTAAATTTCGCAAAATGTAGATCTAGTTTCCCAAAATGAAGTTCTAATTTTTCAAAATGTAGTTCAATTTTTCCAAAATGTTATAATTTCTTTAAAATGTAATTCAAATTTAAAACGTAGGTCTAACTTGATCAAACGCCCCCTCCAAATTCTGTTTCCCAAAACGTAAATCAAAACCAGCCAAGCACATCACATGTGTTTGTTGACAGAAGTCACGGGCGATGCGATCGGTAGTAAAGGCGTACGTATTTATTTGGTTCTTTTTAGATAATAAACAATGTTTCAGATATGATAATAATAATGTAATATGAAGCCAAGACAAATAATAAATTACAACCTAGGCTTCAATTGACAGATGTTTTAGGCCTAGCCTACTAATACTAGGCTAGACCCTCTACTAGTGTGGCTAGCCTAGACCTCCTAACATAGGGCCAGGCCGTAGGCTAGGCCTACTACTACTACACCACCAGCGGCCGCCTACGAAATGTCTAGCCCAGCCTTAAAAGACCAAGGCCCATCAAACCAAATATTGTACAAACAAATCTTTTATGTAAAATTGAGTTTCTCTTATGGTGTTTTTCTGTCAAAAAGATTTGGCTTGCCAGTACCAATGCAGTTTTTGAATATGCCTAGCCTCCGCCTGCCTACGCCTAGGCCAGGCTGGCAAAAAAAAAAAAAAAAAATCCTCCCCACTCCCGCCCTGAACATTTCTGAGGGTGTGACACTAAACAAGTATATATATTTTTTTTTTTCAAAATAATATGATATAAAATTAATATAAAATTAATTTTATTGTTTATAACATTATTATTATTTTTTTTAAATTCCAATAAGCAGTACATATTTAAAAATTATGAAAAAAAATCACAGATACAAAATAAAAATTGAATAAATGATAAACTTAACTTATTTTTAAAAAATAATTAAGTATATATTAAATATTAAATTTTTATTTTGTATCTGTGTTTTTTTTTTTTTTTTTTTTTTTATTTTTAAAAATTTTGTGGAAGGGGGTAGAAAGATAAATGTACAAGGTATAGAAATCAATTTCTTATACTCATTTGGCTATTTCTTTGTGATATTTATTGTACTATACTCACCATAAAACAGAAAATATTATATTAAAACATTTAACACACAAATTTATATAGAAGTACATCATTAGTTATTTTCATACAATTTATTTTCCGAAAATAATATATTGATTTGGTATCAATATATTTTACTGGTTGAGCAGCTCATTTTGCTAGTTACATTTTTAACAACTAGCACATTTTAGCAATAGGTTGCTAGTGGCTGAAAAAGTAAATTTCTAGCCCTGTAGATCTACATTTTGAGAAATTTACGCCTACGTTTTGATAAATCAGACATTGAATTTTGCAATTACATTTTGATTTTAACATGGACTTTTGCTGCGTATGGCACCCCATAGTAGTCTGCAATATTTAAACATCAATGATTTGTCAATCTCCACACAAACGAGACGTTTACCTTGGTAAATGGATAGTATGACGTGCCAAGTTTTCATTTCATCGCTAATGGAGATATCTTACTTTAAATAAGAGTAAAAAGGTAAGTAAATGTTAAGGTGGGAGATTAACCGTTTATTTGTATGCTGAATTGCGTATGGGCGTGGTCTGTGACTACAGTACCTAGCTGTCGTAAAGAGGCGCTTATAGTAGCTGCATGTTCACATCATTCCACAATGACAGGGGATGAAATGAACATAGCATTGGTGGCTTCACTAAAACCAACCAATGAACATTTTAGCAATAGGTTGCTAGTGGCTGAAAAAGTAAATTTCTAGCCCTGTAGATCTACATTTTGAGAAATTTATGCCTACGTTTTGATAAATTAGACCTTGAATTTTGCAATTACATTTTGATTTTAACATGGACTTTTGCTGCGTATGTCACCCCATAGTAGTCTGCAATATTTAAACATCAACGAGTTGTCAATCTCCACACAAACGAGACGTTTACCTTGGTAAATGGATAGTATGACGTGCCAAGTTGTCATTTCATAGCTAATGGAGATATCTTACTTTAAATAGAGTAAAAAGTAAAAAGGTAAGTAACCGTTTATTTGTATGCTGAATTGCGTATGGGCATGGTCTGTGAATACAGTACCTACTGTAGCTGTCGTAAAGAGGTGCTTATAGTAGCTGCATGTTCACATCATTCCACAATGACAGGGGATGAAATGAACCATAGCATCGGTGGCTTCACTAAAACCAACCAATAAGCAATAAAGCTATTATAGTAGAGATCAGTGCTGTGCACACGTCTGGTATTCATGCAGTATTCTAGTATTATAAATGTAACTTTTAAATTACGTGCAATTTCTGTTTGATTTTATTCCATTCTATGCAATTTAATGGCATATTTATATATTGTAGTTAAAATAAACAAATTATTAATTTGTTTATAATATACCTGCTTGCTATATAATCTATGCCTTTATTTATATTGAATATGAACAAAATATTTGTAAGAAGTCAACATTAAAACAATACATAGAATTGTACCTGTGTGTCCGAGCATTTCTAAACGTTATCCTTTAGAATCAGTATTGTAGCAGTTATTGCTATGATTTACTACTCAAATAATCGACCAGAAATTCAACACTGCCTTTTTATACTTTCAAAGACCATGTTGAACGTAAACACTGCCTATGCATAGAGATATTGTAATTAAAGTAATAGTCAATTACGGTAGTTCAATCTGTATCGACTGTATACACTTTCCTCTTGACCGACTACCAAGAGATTTTGGCCTACCCTAATTATGGAGTAGTTTAGTTTCTAAACTACTGTAACTTATGCCCTAACAACGCCGTAGCTTTCATATTCCACAAGCTGCGAACACCACACCACCTTCACCATTATTCATGTTATCAGTTCACTTAAATGACCCTAAAGTGTGCCCTCTATAATTTCTGCCGGAACTGTATGGGAAAAAAAATAATGCGCGTCACCAGCCTTTTAGCCAGACCAATGTAAACATTGAAAGCTAGAGATCTATACACTTTCCCTTCCGGATTATCTACCAGGAGGATATTAGTGGGTACCTGGTAGGGTTAAATGGCAAAATTCACTGATGTAGCTGCTACAACGTTATGGAATATTCCCCCGGAATCTTAAATTTGTATCTATATGCATGTAATTTAATGACCGGGTTAATGATATGTGAAGCATTTACAGGGGTTAATAATATGCGCTATTATATAAGTCTACCATTATTATATTATTATTATTTTCACATCTATTAACGTGATGCATCTCAAGCATATTACTTCACCATGCAAACCTCAGCCTCACAATATTATTATTATTATTATTATTATTATTATTATTATTATTATTATTATTATTATTTCATCATCGTCATCATCATCATCATTATTATTCAAGATATAAAGACGGGTGTGTAGTGTATTATATACAGATTGAACCACTTAATAACAGATTAAACACAAGACCACAATCAACTCAACTTCCGTAGACACTACAGGGTGTAAAAATTCAACATTTACTTGTGTTAGGTCAGTGACGAAAATGTCTTTAGATGCTGAAGGTGACACGAAAACTCACATGATCGATGGCGTACGGCAGCCTATTGCAACCACAGCTAAGCATCTTCAGGATCTTCAGATGTTCGAAATTGTTGAAGACGATGTTGTTGTGATGACGTCTCCTAAATCGGGTAAGATTGATAATATACTATTGACAGTGAAGGATTCTAATATTTGACTTATTACAGACATCTTTGATCTCTCGAACCTGCAGCTTCTCGCTGACAAGTTGAGTGTCATACTGTACAAATACCCATACGGTATTGAAGCACTTTCTCTCATATACAGTAACTGAGTTAGTTGGAGTTAAATCCATACAACTAAAAAGGAATTTTTGAGCATTGGTATTATTTATCTATTTGTTATGTTTACAGTCTTACGCAGCAAAAAACTAGTTTTATATTATATATATATATATATATATATATATATATGCCATGCAAGCCTATATATATATATATATATATATATATATATATATGCCATAAAAGCCTTCAACAATTAATGTATGATTATTATAACTATCTTGTATTTGTATCAAATTAGTCTTCAGATAGCGACTGGTCATTAAAAGGCAAAATACTGAAAAACAACAATGCTGTGGGAAACAATGGCTGGATCTCAGTAGAGATACAAAAATGATAAGCAACAGCTAAAAAGTAAACGTAAGTAAACAGCCAGAAATAGAACCAGAGATATATATGTATATATATATATATATTACCTTACCGTACATTGCGTTATAAATATATTATATTAACCAGGCACAACTTGGATGCAAGAGATCGTTTCTGTTCTTATGTACGGATGTGATGTGGAGAAGGCAAAGCAGGAATATATAGAAAAACGTTGGATGTTCATTGATTTCCCTTTTCAAACAGAAGGAGTTTCATCTCCTCGGCTGATAAAGACTCATTTAAACCCACAAGCGATACCACCACACATAAAGGAGAAGAAGCCAAAGGTAAACATGTGCTTACCTGGGTGTTAATCAAACTGACAATGGGTCCCCCCCACACACCTACACACACACACACACACACATGTTGTCCCACAAATGCACGGTGTTTACGTACATTCACGCTATGTTTTGACTCGTGGTCGATACAGAAAACCGACTGCTCGATGACTGTTGTTTGCGTGCTGTGTATTTACTACATGGTGAAACGAGATACAGGTTGAGTCTTAATTTTATTTTGACACTTCAACACTGTAAACAGGCCTACATCAGAACCAAAATGTGTAACTTGTATTTACTGGATCTTTCAAATATTTACCACTTTTTTCTCTCATAGATTATATTTGTGTCTAGAAACCCCAAAGACACTGCTGTGTCTTTCTTCTTTTTCCATAAAACTGGAAAACATCTTCCTACTTACGAGTCTTGGACCGAATTTCTGAATGATTTCTGCGCTGGGAATCGTGAGTAGAGTCCGTCAGTTTAGTAATCAATAATTGATTTGTAATTATTTTTGTAATAATATTATAAATATCATTAATTGTTTTAAATATTATATACGAGTAATTAATTATTATAAATACTATTATGTTATTACTAGTATTATTATCATCACCATCATCGTTATCATTAATAATAGTACTACAACTAGATTATAGGCCCTGCATTTTACAGAATAAGTTCTATTAAAAGCAAATAAATTAAACGGAGTTAAATAGCTTGGCGGTTAAGATGTTTGCATTCCAAATCCATGGTCCTGGGTGATCAAGGCCTGTCGCGGTAACAGGATTTTTCTCATGACCAAAACAACTCCACTCCCTAAGCCCCCTAATGAGACTTACCAGTAGTCTCATCTTGCATTTTTGTTTGTCTGTGAAGGGATATGCCACTTATAGAATAGTGATTCAGTTTGCTGATTGGCATATCCCTGACCTTTGACCTAAAACAAAGGAAAAAAATATGCGTGTTATTATAAAGAGTATTTTTAAACATTTTATTACAGTTATTCGTGGAGATTGGTTTGCTATGAATTCCTATTGGTGGAGTCAACGCAATGATAAGAATGTACTGTTTGTCAAGTACGAAGACATGAAACGAGTAAGTTCCAATGCTATAGTAATTACTTTTTTTTATACTCGTTTACTACATTATTGTATGTATTTTTTTATTATTATTTTTCCTCTATAATCCATCAAATTTATAAACAGTAATTTCGAACTATTTTTCTTGTATGTATTCATTTTTATAGGCCTATATGTTATCTATTTATGCATTAATCATATAAGAGAATATTCTTCTTTTTTAAAATTTCATTTAAGCATAACTAGTGGACAGCGATTTGCCACCCATGTCATCGTTATTATTATTTTTATTTCTAAAAAGACAATACACTAGGTAATGTTAAAAGCAAAACAAACCCCATAGTTGCCACACTAAAGGACACGCAGGCGATAGTCCTTAAAAGTTGGTTGGTGTTGTAGCACTTCATTCATCCCTGTGGCAATACACATTGTGTGAATTGTCACAACTACTAAATGTTACTGTCTACATTTTTTTGTATAGGCCTACTTTCTAACAATTTCCTATTATATTATAAAATGTATACAGACGAAAGAATGAAATATGTTTATGATACAATGAAGTAGCACTGTTAATAGAGTGTCAATGAAACTTAACCACTAACCAATCAAATTATTGGCAATAATAAGCCCGTGTCTAGCCAGGGTTCCAGGCTCTAATTTTGGGTTACACACTTTTTATTGCACGCCATACATAATTTATTTGGCGTCCCATACTTGATTTTTTTCCTTCTGTCTCAAAATTAACTTGCTCGTTGGTGGCGCTGTCCAGAATGAGAAAAAAATAATAAGGGACTTGTGGCAAGACTAACACGTGTCCTACAAACCCACGTGTTGTCCCATAAAGTCACATGTTTGCATATGTTTTCACATTGTCAATGAGAGACTCTAGCAGC
>NW_022752980.1:656137-658753 GCF_011630105.1 Anneissia japonica
TACAAAGGGGGGGGGGGGGGGGGGGGCTTAGCGGAAAGGTCTATTATAATATTATTTTTCACCCATGTGACTTCATTTAGAATCTTAGTGAAGTTGTTGAGAAAGTTGCATCGTTTCTTGGGTGGACGATTCCGGACGGAAAGTTGCCTGAGCTTCTTCAGCACTGCTCTTTTGAATCAATGAGGTCAAACAATAAGGTCAACTCTTCTGAGGATCCTTTGATAGACACCGACAAAATTCCATTCATGAGAAAAGGTTAGTTAGTTTTAATTTTGTTTCATCTCCGTAGGAGTACATAAATTAATAAATTATATATACAAATACGTAACATCTTTTTAAGCTGCAGTTTGGCTGTGAATGCTTAACTAGCCTACTCAGAAAAATATCTGACCATTTATACTATTAATAATATTCATAATAATATCACTATGCTGATAAACGTGCATTCACACTGGTCATAATTTTTTTTTTCTAAAGCTCTGTTTACACCATCATGTTTTATGTGACAAATACATTTGGTTAGTTTATAAATATGTGATTTTGTCGGTGTCTATCAAAGGATCCTCAGAAGAGTTGACCTTATTGTTTGACCTCATTGATTCAAAAGAGCAAATTATCATATTGTCTTGGTCAATAAAATCTGTTGTATGCCCATATATTTATGATGTGCCTATGTGTTCATGATGTGATGTCATCATGACCATATTTAGACCATGTTTTTGACAAATACAATTTAATAGCCTTTCTGAAAAAATGACATTTTATCATGAAAGAAAAATAAACATTTACAAATAATAATTCAATTATTATTTGTGAATATTTGATTCAAAATAGGCCTGCCGGTATATCTGTTGAATCAATATCGTTTACGAATAATACCATGATATGGATTATATATTCATAGGAACGGTTGGTGATTGGAAGAATTTCTTTACTGTTGCCCAAAGCGAAGCTTTCGATCAAATTTATCGAGAAAAGATGGCGGGTACAGGCTTAGAATACGACTACGAGCTATAGTTTTAAGGCAGAACAGAGAGGTTTATTCAGACAAACACATAGTTAATGAAATGTATCGAAATCCAGCATATTGATGCATACCTGCGTGTACACAGTGTGATGGCGACGCAATCTAATCACCTTCCTTGGTGTACGCGTTTGTGAAATTGCAGTTTTGTTCAGTGGTTTTAACAACATTGAAACTATTTTCACTGTGTAAAGGCGCTATAGAATTACGGCACCACCATTGCTATACAAGTCTTGTAGAGCAATAGCCCTGTCATAAAATTAATACTGTGTTAGTTGAGATGTTTGTTGGGGAAAAAAATCCTATTATAAAGATGACAAAAGCACTACCTGCACCTGATTAGCTTTGTCCACTCTGTCAAATATCATGTGACAAGTAACTGTGATTATGCCCATATTTGGATGCAAGCTAATATGAACAAAAAAATTGATAGTGAGGACATAACTTTATAATAATATTAGTCGTCAATGAAATGAAAAAATTTTTAAAATGCCATGATTTTATATTTTATTCACTAATGGATGACATCATTTATCGTTGAATAAAGATAATGATCAACTAAATTTCATTTTGTTCTCCTCACAGCTTTGGGGCCATTATGAATGCAATTTGTGCATATGCATAAAGATAGTAATTTTGAGAAAACACAATATTACCAGTTACCAGATATAGTAATCAGTCTTTGGACTATAGATGCCAGGGGCGGATTCAGAGATGTCCAAAAGAGGTGGGGGCCGATCGAGACAACACTATCATAGGGGATCTGGGTGCATGCCGCCGTGAAATTTTTGTGTTCTAAACGCCCGAAAATAACATTTGAGGCATTCTGGGAGCTATCACTTTTTTCTTTTTCTTTCTTTCTTTCCTTTTTTTTTTTTTTTAGTTTATTTATTCAACTGAACATACACTTTTGTTTCAGTGGCACACAACATTTCGGTGCATTCAATGAGAAAGAAAAACAATTAAACTAAAAGAAACTAAAAGTTATACAAAACAATTATACAATAACAGTATTCAGTACTGTATTGGTGTTAAAGCAAAATCCACTAAATAAAAAACAACATTACTGTTTTAATACTATTTTTAAAGTTAACAAATTATTACGTTATTAAGATACAGATAAGCACATAATAAAAAAAAATCAAACCACAACAACACAAAAGATTACTTATGAGGTAGAGGTATGCAATAATAATGACCTTCCTTTCCACAGGTTTTTAGACAATGATTTGCTAAATTTATCAATTTCCACAATAATTTCCTTTTTATATAATTCATTTTCATTGCCAAGAATAAAACACACATTTTCTGTAATATTTAAAGAGTTAAATTTATCCCAAACGTGGTGAAAGTTTAGTGATTGGACATTTTTAGTTCGCTGTTGGAGAGGGAGGGTATTTGAACGGAGCTTAAATTTGATTGATGCTCCTTCAAAATCAGTACCATCAAGAAGGTACTCCTCCATACTTCGTGACGTTTTAATTAGTGAATATTTTACAATAGAAGGTTTGCTTTTAATATCATCCTTCCAGCAATTTAACGAATTTTGTTTTAGAGCATGTTTTATTTCAGCTGCCCATATAGGATTGGGT
>NW_022752980.1:661600-666614 GCF_011630105.1 Anneissia japonica
CAGGGTCTGTGGTTCAGTTTACAGAGATGTCAAAACAATGTCAGTTTAGAGCCATCATGTCGAATACCTAAGCGCATTTAATTCTAAATACGCCAAGATCCTAAGCACATTAAACTATGTCTAAACACGTTTAGCTTTTAAACGTGTCACCAAAAACAGGACAACTGCGTGGAGCATTGCGTTTAAATACTCTTTTACCGTGCAGTATTTCTTGTACTGTAGGGCCTACCTGAATTCATGTAGCTTATTAAAATTAATCCTGACCAATCTCAAACGATCATTAAACAAGCTAGTCGACGATTAATTCTAAAACACTTTTGTAACAACAGGTTCACACAAAAACTCGTAAACAGCGAACCGTGTGGTAAAATGTCATTTTAATTAAGAATGGCGCAAAACAAGGGAACAATTGTGCTGCCCCAATACACTTGAATTAACGACACTGCCAAAGTTATAGGATCATCAAATATATACCGATGCATTTAAATTCCAATAAAAGTACATAAAATTAATAATACACTGGAGATCGTAAAACCTGACATACATAAGAAATATACTAATATAGTACCGTATTACTGTATAAGGCACCAAAGGTATGCAAAATTCAAGGTAAATTACACCATAATGCATAGTTACCAACTGTCTCGCATCGTGCGGGACGGTCCCGCATTTCAAAGTGATTTTGGATGAAACACGCATTTTGCAGAAACACATGCGTGATACTAAATTTGTCACGCATTTAGCACAAGTCCATGCGTGATAACGAATTATCACAAATTCAGGGGAAAATGTATTTAAAATTAGAAGAAATTGGTTGTAACGGTCATGCATTAACTTGAGTCATTACAGAGTACAGTATTTCCGTAAAGGCCCTACTTATTTTACTGACGCGTTACTAAAAATTGATCAGTAATGAAATGTTTGTGTAGGTCTACATAGTTCAGGTGCTCACATTTATCATAGGCCTACATTGAAACTCAAATTGGCTTTATTAATAATATTTTTGCTTATGTACCTGTATTATCAACAAGCACTCACTGAAATCGTTTTAAAACAGCTTAAAAATGCTCAGATCGTCGGAGCGGCGGCAGGGGGGGGGGTTTCCCTGCCGCTTGGACCCCCCACCCCCAGCCACGCATTTCAAATCTCTCAGGTTGGTAACTATGCATAATGATATGATAAAGTGTAATATTGGGTGCCCAAAATTGGAGTACACGAAACAAACTACTAATATCGGCGCGGGCACGCTCGCCTATGGTTCTGGAGGTGGAACAAATCTTCTAGAGATAAGGTCCCTCTATAGACCCAGTAAACAATGATTGGCTCATGTGCACTAAACAACACAGAACATGTTTACAGACGAGTAGGAGGTTACCCTGCTGTACTAGTCTATACAGCCCCTGTTGTGGTCAGATGAGAGGGCCTATAGTTCGTAATCAAATTTTAGACCAGTGCCCGCCATCTTCTCTCGATAAAGTTCATCAAAAGCTTCGCTTTCGGCAACGGTGAAGTGATTTTTCCAATCACCAACTCTCCCTGTAAAATATGTATAATGGAAGATATTCGCTATCACTACAAATTTTCATACCACATATATTTATGTAATACTTAAGTCTATAAAGATATCTATATATACATTACTGATATTCACTCGCAGATTCCTCTTCTTTAAGGTTCAAAATTTATTTATATTTTTATAGCATTGGCGCATGACGGTTTAGAGTTTGTAACTATTATATCATTATTATGTTTTTCAAATAACTATAGGCTGTTCCAAGAGGAAAAGATAAAAGAATTAATTGAAAATAAACTAATGAAAGGAAATTTAAACGACATTCATCAGAATTTACGATACTAATCCTTTCTCATAAATGGTATTTCTTTGGTGTCCATCCGTGGATGTTCAGTATAGTTGACCTTTTTGTTTGACCTCATCGACTCAAAGGAACAGTGTTTGAGAAGCTCGGGTAGATTTTTGTCCGTAATAGGCCATCCGAGGAACGATGCAACTTTCTCAACAACATCACTGAGACTCTATACACATTAAAGTAATTATATATTCAAATAAATAAAATACATTAAAAAAAAAACAACACTTACAGTATACCATAGATACCCGGCCGTATGTCAGATACCGTCTATAATTGATATGTACCGGTACATTAGCATATATTAATTAACTAAATACAAAATTAATTAATATTTATAAACAGATAATAGATATTGCTTCTTACTCTTTGCATGTCTTCGTATTTGACGAACAGTACGTTTTTATCGTTGCGTTGACTCCACCAATAGGAGTTCATAGAAAACCAGTCTCCAAAACAACTGTAATGAAATATTTTTAAAACCCTACTTGCGTAACTACACTCATTCATTAACAATAATAAAGTGTTAAGATAAAAATAACTTCGATAATGATGCTGATGCTAATAATAATAATAATGATAGTACTGTACAGTTGTTTCAGTGATAGGTTATAAGCTTCATAGAGTTATTACGGTTAGTAATTGTAACGATAATTGTAATGATATTGAAATATTAATATACGATAATAATATAATGATAGTAACGATAATCCATATCGAGAATAATAAAAATTTCTAATACAACAACAATAGGCCTAATAATAGTAACGGTTACAACAATAAGCTTATAATGGCCAAGAATAATAAGAAACTATCATGTTAATTAGCTACTCACGATTCCCATCGCAGAAATCATTCAGAAATTCACTCCACGAGTCATAGTTGGGTAATGTTTTACCATTTTGTGAAAATAGAAGAAAGAAACAGCAGTGTCTTTTGGATTTCTACAGACAAATACAATCTAAGAGAAAAAAAAAAACATCTCAAATGTTAACATGAATTCAATTGGTAAACGATTTGCAAGTATATACTGATTGTTGTGAATATTTACCATTAATTATTCTCGACAGTCATATTTAGAATTGCTTATTATTATCATATACTAATTTGATTAAGGACCAAAATGTTACCGTCCGGACGCGTGCACATCTGGAAGAAATATATCATATCACTACTCTCGTAGGTGGCTTTCTCTTATTGGCTTTTTTGAGTTCTATATTTATGTCCATTAAAATATGATTAAAACTAACATGAATATACAAAGAATACAAAAAAAAATTTCCATGGGTGGGTGTATAGTTTAGAATTGACAACGTTTTAAAGTATTTGAAGATCTGGAGCAGTATGTCGATCAAATGTCACTCCCAAATCATTACATATATATGAGGGTGCTATTCCATACATTTATACGTCAATAATGATGCAAGGGCATAATCACGTCTTTCCTCGAATAACTGCCATTTCAAATGTTTAATTAAATCTTCACCACGATAAATAACATAATCGAAATTATTAAAAATAATTCCAGCAGTTCTTTTTTTTTTTTTGAAGTCTATGCAATAGTTTCTTAAAATTTTAATGGACGTATTTTCCCGTACTGAAATTGCGATATATATATATACTGTCTCTTATACACATCATATAATTAGCGAAATGCAGTTTAGAATCTGAATTATATCATGATTCATTTATAAAAAAATAGTAATATATACATTGCCTATGCAGCTATTATGCGATTCATATGGTATTTTAATTAGTTTACCTCGTTAAAATACGTATCGTGTGGTATTGCAATGAGTGAACTGATTAAAGGGGGAGGGGTGCGGGGATGAAATAATTAATTTTTAATTTAAAATAGAGGGATGGCCGACCACAACGACGGTGACGGCACTCGATTTTGGAGCGCGGTATTCGAAAACGAGGCTTGTGAACTGGGTCCCAAAAAAAAAACTGGTGCTACAGGATTTTGAGCTAGTGTTATAAGATAGGGAATTTCCTAAAATGTACCGACTTTCAAAGGCTTGCATTCGGTAACCCCATAAAAAATCGTGTCAAGCTTTAGATATTCCAATGTAAATTTGGCCGTTCTTTTCATTTATATGGGTTTCCACTTATGAAAATGTCTCAATTATCTGTAAAATAACGATTTTCCCCAGTTTTTATTTCGGAAATTTGCACTAGACAGGGAGTCAGCTGATGCACTCAACCGTAACGAGCTGGTAACGACATTAGCCAACTGATGAGAATGGTCGTCGCGAGTGGAAAATTGAAAAATTAGGACTGGCGAAAATATTCAATAATAATAGTAAAATAAGTCGAAGGCATTTTTGAAGAATGAATCTTTCAAAAAGATATGTTTGCTGGTTTGGATAAGGAAGTCTTGGAAGTGGTTTGTTTAATACCAACAATTGTCTTACCTGTGTAGGCATAGCCTAGCATTTAGTGCAGTACTGTATGTATGTAGAGAATACGGAATACTAACTGCCTGGCGCGACCTTGGCCTAGGCCCCTAGTTTAGGCCTAGACATATACAAACTATAATAATAATATTTCAAACATTAGACAAACAAACAACACTATTTTAAATAAAGTGTATTAATTTACATGTTAATTATTAGATCCATGGAACTATCTAGGACCTACTACTACTACTACAGGCATTACTAAAATGCCAGTTTATTCGCCGTGGAATGTGGATGATGCCTTGAAAGCTAGCTCAAATTTGCGCGGAAAATTGCTTGGAAAAATAACTTCTGCATAATACATTGGCAAATGTTATATACAGTATTCAGATTAGTTTAAAGACTAATTTTCGGCATTCTTCTCGGAAATATAGCCACCCGCCTTAGGCGTGGCCCTGCTTGTTCCATGCTGGATCAAAAACTAGTAGAGGGTCAAATGTCCAGCCATTTTGATGGTCAAAATACAGGGGAATTATTATTACTGTACATTAGATAAGAATAAGATTGAGAAACAAGATAGTCTATTATACATATATTATTTTACCTTCATTTGTAATTTTTAAACTAATTTTTATTTTTATATTACAAAAAAGTATTATATTAATGAAATAATAAATTCTATTCAAAATAATTGTTTATTAATATTAATAAAATAATTGCTATGTTACACCACTTTGCAATGCA
>NW_022752980.1:666786-669952 GCF_011630105.1 Anneissia japonica
GGGTCATCCCATCTTGCACTGTGTGGGCGATTAGGGACAAGTTCCCAGAAGCTGTGAAGACTGCCCTGGGTTTTTTGATGCTATAGATGATGAAATAAACTTTGTGTTGGAAGAATTATTTATAAATTATTATGGAAGATACCTGATAAGTCCATCCTCATTAATACAACAGATCTTATGTAAATAGATTCAATCTTGACAATTCATGTGACAACTGTGTTCTTTTTTTTTTGACAATCTCATCACTCATGAAAGGAAATTTTGTCAGCACAGGCCTAGAGCTTTTGTATATCTGGACCAGTCAATTGTGTGTAACCTTCCAGACCTAGTCTGTAATTGAAATTATTGCTATTGATGTGGATAGGCCAGCAAAGTTGATTTCAAGAACATTTTGTTGTTAAGTACAGTACAATGTTTTTTGTATCTTCCCCACTCATATTTTAAAATTTTAAGCTAATACAGTATGAATTAGAATTTTGTGTACAGTAAATAAATGTAACTTGTTCTTCCCTATTATTTACATTGATAATTTTTATTTTGATAATAAATAGAGTGTGTAAAATGCAGTGATATATATTGTAATACCTGACTGTTTTAATCTGTGTACAGTAAAACAATTTTATATTAACTGTGAGAAAATACACTTGTAATAAATTATTTGCAATGTACAAGGATGATAAATTGTTTCAAAATATTTATTTAATAACACCAGTGGTCTTGAATTTACTGTATGTACAACAATAACTAAGTGAAGCACCAAAAATATGGATGTTGAATATCATCATGAAAGAAGAAATCTTGGCTATGGTAAATAATACAAGACAATCAGACATGATAAATAGAGCAGTGCAATTAAAAATTGCCTAAGACGACTAATAATATACTCTTAATAATTTCTAAGTCAATCTAATTTTCATGCCGAATTGTTGTGTTTTCCATTACCGCAAGTGCAAGTCAAATTTTGTTAGGGTCGAACAATTTCTCAATATGACATAGGCAAGTTCAACTATATATTTTAAAATACTAAACAAAAAATGGTGTATAGCAAAAAAATTGAAGCTTTGTCTTAAATTCCAATACCAAATTGATCAGCATGCAGACATAGGCATAATCCAGGCATTAAAAAAATAAGCAGTTTCATAGAATAACTTTACACAAGACTGTACAAAGCCATATATTAAAATAGTTGTTCCTATATATATTGAGCCACATTTTCATACTGTACTATCAACTTCGCACATTACATATTTCAAAATTAATTCTCACAATTTGTTTTCTAAATCTGGGTCACATATTTGCTTCAAAAGGATTACTATTGAATGGGATTATACTGTAATACCATTTAATAATATTAAAGATATTTTGCAAGTGAAACAGGTACAGTAATACTGGTACAGTATTTATTTATTTATTATAAATTTTGCATGTAATATAAACCAGATGCGTAAAAAAACAAAAACTTAAGTGTGTGGCATTTTAGTATATCTTCAGAAAAAAAAATCACTAGATAAATCATTTTAATTTAATTCTTTGGAAATATTTTGGATTCAATCACTTGCTGCAGAGCTCTGAGCATCGCCACCTTCTGCTAACCATGGATTGGACATGTCCATTTCATCATGTCCACACAGATGGAATTGTTTGCATCACATCCATCTGAGCCAGTCATTTGCTCCTATTGAGGAATAAATACCGTAGTTTAAACAATGCAAAACCAGGTTTGTTAAAAATCAAAAATGTTATCAAACATTGGCATTTGCTGCTTTATCAATAACATACCATACTGAGATACTGTATGTACTAATCTGAAAAAGACATTCATCAATTGACAGACGTATTTTCAGATTTTTTAATTATTTGATTGAAGCCTTCCTGTCGGCTAGTGTATAATGTATTATTGTTGTTTCTTAATAAAGACACACCATGCTGATATTTTTTTACCATTCCAATATATTTGTTTCATGTACTCTGGCTGAACAGTGATGAGATATTCACTTAATTTTCTTTTGCCCACCTTAAATTGTGTGTAGCTTTCATTACAAGTTTCAGCAAACAACCAGAGTGTTTCTTGCTAACGTCCTGCTGGGTGCTTGTATGCTTTGTACCACCTTCTTTCGTAGATGCCAATGTTGGGTGGTTGTACTCATGGCAAATGTTGTGGTATGTTTACCTCATCATGGCGACTGGCAAATACCTATGTGAGGAGAGTGTCATGTTTCGGCCTATCGCATATCTTGTCCTACAAAAATATATATGTATAATATTTTATTTGAATTCCACATTTCAACAACAGCTGAAAGTTAGGTTTGGAGTAACATATGCATCATGTTATTATTTAATGGGGTGTTATTGTTGTATAGCCTAGCTTCTAGGCCTACAGTATATCAATAATAATCTTATTGTTAGTTACAGGAATTGGTGTTGGCTCTGATGATATACTGTAGTGTTATAGCACATCACCTTTAATTAGGCCCCTAGACAGTGCATTTTTTAGGCCTAGGCCTAGACAGTTTTTCATAGGACCAGGCCTATAGTATACTATTTTATTATTAGTAGGCCTAGGTCTATTATTATGAAAAAAATGCACTAGCACAATTAATGTGACAAAGATGGCATGGCATGACAAGTCTAGGCTAGGCTAGTAGTAGAAACCTACTATCTTTACCGTCAGCTGATAAGGCTGCGTGCGAACTCACCTGCTGCGGGACTGGAGCAGTGTCCCGGACAGGAGTGCGCTACTGCTGCTGGGTAGACACTGACTGTGTTAATCCTAGGCATAGGTGTAGGCCTAATTATAAACAAACAAGTCAAGTCATCGGACTGATATACGTTTATTAATTCAATTGAATTATTCCTCCATGATTGAATTGACGTTGACTAAACCGTCTCTCTGTGGTAGCCGATCATTTCGGTCGCGCTTCGTTTCGGTCGCGGTATATTTCGAACAAATATATGGAGCGCCGAAGGAGTTGCGAAAACGAAAAATTTAATATGCCTAGGCCCTATATATTTTAGTTCGTGAATCGGTTTATCGTAGCCCTAAGTATTATTGTTTTGCTATCTTTCCACTAACAAAATATCTTTCTGCTATATTCTCTTTCTTCCATTTACGGTGATATATTCATGATTGCAACATGATCTTGTAATTGAAACAATGGAATTTAGT
>NW_022752980.1:670176-672425 GCF_011630105.1 Anneissia japonica
GTAATAGTAATAGTAATAGTAATAGTAATAGTAATAGTAATAATAGTAATAGTAATAATAGTAATAGTAATAATAGTAATAGTAATTTTTTTTTTTTTTTTTTTAATAATAATAATAATAATAATAATATATAACATCATATCATATTTTATTATTTATTTTATTTGCTGTATTTGTTATGTAGTAGAAAGCGTAGGATTCATAACAAAACGAAAATAAAAACCGTCCAATAATATTACCTGTCTCTTATACACATAAGTGGTGAACTGCGCTTCAGCGTACGTGTTTGTACCTAGAAATAGCTAGTCGTCTATTTTAGCATCTGACCTAATTCTGTCTTCGCAATAATGTAACAAAAATGGAAATAAAACAAACAAGAAATCATAAACCTTGTGTCATTTTCGCCTTAAGAGTACCATGGCAATAAATATGTGGAAACAATTATACTCCACTTATGCAACTAAACAAATAGGCCTAGCAAGTTGAGTGATTTTCTCGGGCTTATGAATATAACAGAAGCTTTTAAAATGTACCGCATGCAATTATCAATGTATTGATAATTTTATATGGAAAATATAAATATGGAAATACATATTTCCTTTACAATATTATTATAACATGATAAGAACATTTATGGTAAATGGAAAAGTAACAGACAAGAAAAAAAAAAACGTATGCGAAAATAATCTATTGACTATATTTATTCCATGGATTTTTATTTGATTCAAGCATTAATAAAAATTATATCAATATATATAGCAAGAACCAAAAAAACGTATCTCAAACTCGGTCAAATTCGTAACATCTGCGTTGTTTCTGTTAAAAAAGAAAAAAATAGCACCAAGTAATATAGTAACAATAACAAACTTTAATACTAATAAGAATAATTGTTAATAAACTAATGTTACAGTAATTTTAATGACAAATTGGCTGGTTTTTCCAGATACAATGTAAATAATAAAAAAAAAATAATAATATATAACATCATATATTTTAGTATTTATTTTATTTGTTGTATTTGTTATGTAGTAGAAAGCGTAGGATTCATAAAACGAAAATAAAAACAATAACAAACTTTAATAATAATAATAATAATAATAATAATAATAATAATAATAATAATATATAACATCATATCATATTTTAGTATTTATTTTATTTGCTGTATTTGTTATGCAGTAAAAAGCGTAGGATTCATAACAAAACGAAAATAAAAACCGTCCGATAATATTAATTGATAGTTTAGTAATAATAGTATTAATTTTATTTGAATTTAAGTAGCCTGTTGTTACTTATTAGAAATACAACAAAACATAAATAAAAAAAGTATGATAAACCGATTGACGAACTTGCAATGATAATTAGGCCTAGTTATATTAAATTTAGCGTTTCGAAACTCCATTGGCGCTCCGTATATTTGTTGAAAACAAACCGCGACCGAAATGAAGCGCGACCGAAACGAAGCGCGACCGAAATGATCTGTATTCCTCTCTGTAACTGCGTACGTAAACGATCACAAAAACTCACGACTTCACACTAGTGTACTGTTCTAGGCACTAGGCTAGTCGCTCGATCAGGGTTGCCAGATAGTCGACAGGCTTCACGGCCAAACACACGCCATCTCACGGCCAAAAATTCGGCCAAACTTTTTTTCAATATCGGCCAAAATTCGACCAGATTTTAATCTGACTAGAAGACAGTTATGTGGGTACATCATATTCATTTGAAATACTGCAAAACTTACAGGAAGATCAGGGGCCGTTCGTTTGAAATTGAAGAAATTCAAATAATATACACAGAACAATGTTAAACTTCTTTTAATTAATCTATCACCATAAATTACATGCCCAGCTACGTCATAATATTAAATAGCCTAGGCCATGTTCTTTAGTTGCTGACGCCCGAAAATAACTTTATGCGTTTGGGCGATCAATTTTTCTTTTTTTCTTTTTTTTTTTCACGACTCGCCCCTGAATGTTATTGTCGCAGTACTTAAAGCAATAAATCAATGTTGCTATCAGAATTATCTTCTTCATTATCATATGCAACCTAACTCGACAGAGACTCTGCAACGCTTGCTTGAAATTGGAGGAGCACATCGAGCAATTATATATGGCGCTCTACATAAAGAACACTGCAGCACCTAGGGCTATACAATTCAAGTAGGCAATAATAAATTAATTAAGTATAGTATTTAATTTATATTCAAAAGAGATAGAACCTCCACTAGAATGGAACATATACAAAGA
>NW_022752980.1:673787-685747 GCF_011630105.1 Anneissia japonica
GTATATTGTTGTTTTTTTTTCTGGGGGTTTTTTTGTTGGGTTTTTTTTTTTTTTTTTTTTTTTTTTTTTTTTTTTTAACTTGCAGCGTGTGGGAAATAGGTAATAGGTAAATTGTAATGAATATAATCAATAACTATAGCCTCTAAAACCTAATATTATTGAAGGGTCCTTTTAAAGTTTGAATAGGATTTTTTAAAGTTATATTTTTAGATCATTATACCTATTGAATGAGCCCCCAATAGCCCCGGGCCCCAGTGCTGTGCACTGACTGCACTGCCCATACCTACGCCACTGGACCTGAGTATTATTAGTGCTTACATAACGTTTGCTATGCACTGTATCATGTGCTATAGAAGTGGAAGACCATCAATGTATTGGGAATGTACCTCTCTCTCTGGTAGGGCCTACAGTACAATCAGTTTAAAAGTGTAAGGTATAGGATAGTGTGGATTTTTAAACATTTTTCTAATGGTAATGTTCAAAATAAGTGTCAAGGAAAGTAAGTATGATTGTTGGAAAAAATGGTCAACATTTTATTTTTAATTCTCACCCTGACCTTCGCTTGGGCGAAGTGGGCGAAGGTCTGGATCCGCGTCTAGTTAGCATGAATTTTGTAAGCCAGGACCCATAGTGTTTTGTTACGTTTCTTCACAGAGGGGGGGGGGAACGAACCCCCTCCCTAACCCCCTTATCCGCCACTGTGATTAGAATCAAATATAGAATTTAAGCTAACAAAAACAACACATCCAAAACAAGTCTGTTATATTAGGTCTGTATTGAAAAAAAAAATGTAAATTCAAAAATTCGGCCAAATTCGGCCAAATATAGTTTGGCCGTGACTTTTCAAACGTTACGGCCAGGCAAATTTTTATACGGCCAGATTTGAGGAATCTGGCCGTCAAAAATGCCAAATGGCAACCCTGGAGAGAAAGTTCGTTCGATGTTACCAACGTAACAAGTACGCTGACGCGCCTAGTATTGTATTATTGTAGTATTACCAAAGTGTATTACTGTAGGCCTATGAAGTGTTGCATATACTACACTAACAATCTGGAAATATAAAAATAGATGTTTCTTTTAATTAATGATAGCCTATAACAACCACGAGCTTACACACTTTCTCAAGACATAGAAATATGGTAGGCCTACTTCGTAAAGTACGGTCATGGCAAAACAAGTGGGTAGTCTATGGGGTGGCATACGCAGCAAAATTCCATGTTAAAATCAAAATGTAATTGCAAAATTCAATGTCTAATTTATCAAAACGTAGGCGTAAATTTCTCAAAACGTAGATCTAGTTTCCCAAAATGAAGTTTTAATTTTTCAAAACGTAGTTCAATTTTTCCAATAATGTTCTAATTTCTTTAAAATGTAATTCAAATTTAAAACGTAGGTCTAACTTGATCAAACGTCCCCTCCAAATTCTGTTTCAAAACGTAAATCAAAACCAGCCAAGCACATCACATGTGTCACAGGCGATGCGATCGGTAGTAAAGGCGTACGTATTTATTTGGTTCTTTTTAGATAATAAACAATGTTTCAGATATGATAATAATAAAGTAATTATGAAGCCAAGGCAAATAATAAATTACAACCTAGGCTTAAATTGACAGATGTTTTAGGCCTAGCCTACTAATACTAGGCTAGACCCTCTACCAGTGTGGCTAGGCCTAGACCTCCTAACCTCTAAAGGGGTCGTGAACAGCGTGACCACTGTAGTGACGACACCCGTACCAGCGTGACCACTCACAATTTTTGATATACCCAATGACTGGGTCGAAATTACCCAAGATTCAGCAAAAATTGCCCAAAATTACCCAAGCTTGCTGAAAATGCATTAAAATTTGAAAAAAAACCCCGTGTTTTTCGCATGTATAGTTTCCCTTTTAGTTCAATTTATAAACCATTTTTATTGTAATTGTTTGTGTTAATTATTAAAATTAATATTCATGAGGTGATAATAAAGATAGAAAAATACGCTCTCAGTCGGCCAGTGTTATCAGTAGATCAGTGATCAAGTTTTATTATGTAATGCATTAATTACAGGCCCGTAGCCAGGGGGATTTTTATGGTTCGGGCGAACCCCCCTTTCTAGCGAACCCCCCTGTTTTCTAGCGAACCCCCTCGAATTTTTGAGTCCCACCCGTTTTTAAATTGTAGCCTGCATTACAAGCCTACATTCATAGGATATGTCAGCTTCAGAAATTCGGAGATTTAAATTAAAACGCAATTCCTTTACGATGGCACACATAAGGATGGCAAACATCGATAAAAACACGGCTGCCGTCTCATCTTTCACTGGCCTTTGGTTGAATGTTTGTAAGAAATGTACCAACCGGTAACGAAACCGGTCGCCGTCTACCTAGAGTAAATGGTGCCACCAAACGAAGCTAAAGTTTTGCGACTTAATCCCACATCTAGAATAGTCCATCTCAGTCATCATAGCCAGTCTCAAAATTAGGCTAGGAAGTTTGTTTTAAACAGCAGACACGCTACAGAACGGAGTGCGTCAAAACGAGTGTTTGTTAATGTTAAGTGATAAAGAATCATGAAACGTTGTAGAATAACTGACTTTTTTTTGTCCGCTGTTGCAAAGAAGAAAACGACAGATAGTCCTGGTGGGTTATTGATTTTAAAATCAATTAGCCTAGCCTAGATGTTGACTAGCTAGGTTCGCTCCTTGTTCATTTAGATACAGAATTATACCCCGACGACAACAAAGTGTAGGCCTAGGCCTAAGTACAGTAGGACGTACTACAGGTAGGCCTACTAGGCCTAGGCTTTTGTTGTAAAAGTTGAAGTGCATGTACAGGATGCGCCATAGGCCTATATTTTTAAAAATACATTTTGTTAATTATTATTGGTTGGCCTGGGACGGACCTAGGCAGGCAGGCCAGCTTTACCGTCGGAAGTCCTGGGATTCGACGATGACGTCCGTGCACGTTTACAAACGTCATTGATTAGAATGAAAATAGACGCGCTAAATTTCGTGTTTTTTTTTGTTTTTGTTTTTGTTTTTGTTTTTTTTTTTTTAATGAAAGAAAGAATTTATCGAACATTTATCTACATAAAAACAAGAATAATATTGTAGAAATTGTATTTCTAAAGATGCATGTAATTCATATTTTATTTTGTAGACAATAAATATTCAGTAAGATATACTAAAAACGATTATTAATTCTGAAATGTGCATCTCAGCTATTATTAATCAGTAGGCTATGTATTATGTTATAAAGTCTTAAAATAATAATTTCGAATTATGCTATATTTTGGGCTCTGACTTATATTTCAGCTATTGCCTCTGCCTCTGTTGTTAAATTTAATCTTAACACAGTGCTGAAGGATGTTATTTTATATAGGTTTATTAACATTTTTTTATTGACTTTCAATTGGTGTAGCCTACATAGCAGTAGCAAGTGTTACATTATCTGTTGCAATGCACCCATCTCCAATAGCAACAAGGAATAAGCTAACCACACTCTAACTTTATCTTGGAATAACCTGTGGTTATGTGACTCAGCTAATTATAATATTAGGCACCAAACCTTACCTATTGAGACACTTATATTCAACTTGTATGTTTTCAATAAATATAGTTATAGTATAGTATATTTTATAGTGTTTGTCTACTTAATCGTATTATCGTAGTAGAGAAATAATTACAGCAAGCAAGACCTAAATTAAAATTACCAATTAAATGAAAGTTTTGTTGGCCTACTGAAAAATGCAATACAATTTAGCTATGTGCATCCCTCGTAGCGTAAATCAATAGGCCTACTACTACTCTTGCACAACAAAGTATGATATTTGGTTTTTTAGCATCCAACGTACGCTTATAAGGCCCTATAAAAAATATTATTAGTTTATCACCCTATCTGGGCAGGAAAAGTGATAAGGGAGGGAGGTTTTTGTTTTTTTTTATTTTTTTTTTTATTTTGCTAAAGCCAAATATCATCCTTGGGTTGTTTGCTGGTGCATTGATATTCAAAGTAAAACATGATTTAGATAATGCAAACAATATCTACTAACTATTTAATAAAATAAATGAAAAAAATAAATAAAAGAAATAATTTTTTTTTTCCAGTACCATAAAAGACATGCGCGCGAGGGTGATAAACTAATATACTCTTTTATGAATCAGTCATTTTATCAATTCTAACTTTTAGTGCAATAGTCTGGTTTTATAGCCTTGATAAACAAAACATGAAAAAAAGTTGTAAGAATTAGTAGAACAGCTGACAGAATTATTGGGACTAAAAACAGTAAGAATATAGAAGATTGTGTTAACAGTGCAATGTGTAAAAAAATGGAAGTAATTATATCAGATGTTAATCACCTGTTTTTAAATTTTTGCTGTTTCCTCTGTGATTTTATCTTTTGTGTCTTGTTTTAACTTACATTTTAACTGTGAACAAACAAGAAGAATTTCAAACCATGTTCTCACTGTGTTTGACAATAAAAGTTAAATTGAATTGAATTAATAATTTTTTTTATTGGGCCTAATAGCAACTCGGACGTCGTTACCGGTGGTCTTTACAAATACCGAACGTCGAACTTAGGTCATGCTTATGCATATTCATATTTAACAGCTCACTAAACTGACCTTAAATAGCGCCCTCTATAATTTATGCCCTAATTGTATGGGAATAAGAAATAATGCAGCAGACTCCTGGATCCGCCCCTGTGATCAGCGATGTTACTGACTATATACGGTAGCCTAGGCCTAGGCGGAGAAAAATAAATCCAGTGTGGTAGCAAATCAAATTAAGTAGCGAATTTGACAATGACTATCACGCATAATTATTAAATAGTACGTAATATAACTTTTACATTGGATTTTCGTTGTTCTATGCACATTATTTCGATGTAAAACGATGCCTCGCATGAATTGTTGTTATGCCTCGCACTTTTGGGAATGGTAAAACCAGGGAGTTGTTTTAAAGCCGGTTTTCCACTAGGGGAATTTATTCGCGCGAATCGAAAGCGTCGGTTTATGCGCATGCACATTCTTGTGATGTGAAAAAATGCGCAACTAATCAGAGCTCAGGAAGCGAACCGACGCTAAAACGATGCCTCGCATGAATCGTCGTTTTGCCTCGCTGCCTCGCATGCCTCGCACTTTCGTACTACTCCCTGGTGAGATTAGTCACTCGTACACTGGACTTTATGCTGAGAGCATCATTAACCCTATCACAGGATTGTTTATGTGTATCATATGGAAACGTTGTATCATTTGCTCTCCAAGGTCGCCTTAACCATTGGAGAAAACTGGATTTTTTTCACAAAAGTACGTTTTTGGTACAAAATCTATAATTTTCTTGTAATGGCCCAAGCGGATTATGTTGTAAAAAATATTAATCTACCAATTCGTGAAGAAAAAATAAAAAAAATCCTTACAGTTTTGTCGGAATGCGCCGATTTATAACAGCTCCTCACGCCGATTTAGATAGGGAATTTCAAGAAATTTGAGGTTTTTGGCTGTTCCGAGCTCGTTTCTTACTCCCTCACTCACAGACTATTTGTTTGTTCGAATTGGCCCAAGTGGATTTGTGGAGAGAATATAATAAGTGTCTCTTATACACATCTAGATGTGTATTAAGAAAATATAAAATCCATCCAATCCACGATTGCCTCTCATGGGGTCAAAAAATCTCTCAAGCGTGATAGTCCGATTCACTGATAGACGTCATACTTCTGTTTGCTTGACTTGTGTTCGCAGTGTTTAACTTCTTTCTTCGTGTAATTTGGCCTAATTTAGTTATCAGTTGGATTTTTTGTGTGCTTTTATTACCTTTATTAAAAAACAAATGTCCCAAGACAAGATACTTGCAGCAATTAGGCTATATTTCTGCAAAAAATGCAATTTATAGTCTGGACCGTTTGAAAATTTCCGTAGGGGTGTACCGTAGGCTAAGCCAATCCTGCCAACACGAAAGTGTGGACTAGGGGAAGGGAGATCTCAGAATTTGTTCACTTTACATTGTTCTATGTGTACTGTTAAATATGTGTTCAAATACAAGTTTTAACAAAAGAATATTGACTGTGCAAATTGAGTTTTTTTAGTATTTAACCCGATAATGAAAATGAAACAAACCCATTGTTTTTAATTGGTCGATCCAAACTGCTTGTACAGCGGGGTTGATTTGACCTCAGTTCGCTGCTTTCGGAATAGCTGGACTAGCAAATGATAAAAAGTGACAAAAACGTGGTGCCCGAGTCTACACAGGAGTATAATTGCCTGCGCTGTGGGTACTACTGTGTTCGTATATTGGAGTATTATCGCCTCGAAGCAAGATATCCCATTGGATAAGGTAAGATTCACTCGGTATTATCACAGTATATAGGCGATAATTACTACATTGGCGCTGCGAGCAAAAGGCTGGTAGACATTGCTTGTTTTATAGTGCTTGTGTGGTATAATAATAAATACTACATAATAAAGCTTCACTCGGTACTTATCACACTATACTACATTGGCAAAGTATAATGCAAAAGTACTATAATAGTATTTTGAGGGCTAGTGAGCATTAGTATTGTGTTTTCGCACATACTATATATTGTTTTACTAGTGGCTCTATTTTTCATTAGTTAGGTTTTTTTTTTCTGTGGGGAGAAGTGTTCTGGGCCGGCAATTGGATTGCGGACCGGCGAGTACCCTCACAGCTAATAGAGACTAGGTTTTTAGCGTAGTTTTTAAATAGGGACATTGTAGAGGGAAGCGTACAGGGCCACTAACTATATTGTGGTGCGGTCTGTCGAGTACCTCTACAATTAGTTTTTATAGACTAGGAGTATTTTAGGTAGGCGTATTTTGCGGTTTAATTGTTACAACCTTTCTCGCCGGCGTGCCTTCGTACGTCGGCTGTTGTGTGAGGTTGTGACGCGTTGCGGCCGTATTACGTAATGATAGCGTGGGCGGGAAGAAGTGTGTGAGACACGCGTCCCGCGCATAGACAGAATTCTCCCACGACTATTAGATTACATATAGATTAGGATTAAAACATTTAGCTAGGAGATAGTTAGGTATTTTAAACTCTGTTTTGTTGAAGAATATTGTGTTAACACGTCGTCTAGATATTACCCTAGGCTGTGTGTGCTGTTTTATTGTGGAGAGCTTAGTGCATACCTCCACTAACTCATACAGGTTAATCATTCTGGTTTTATCCACAGGTTTGCAATAACTATTCGTTTCATTGTAGCTTGTGTGATACGTGTTATTTTAGATATTTTATATTTGTATTCACATTTATACTTGCATATCTATTTTTACATTTTAACCAGATTGCCTTGGATTTCGGGTTTTAAATTGATATTTGTGAAGCATTGATTTGTTTATCCATTGTATAATTTTATCATTGCCAATCCACTTATTTCAATTTTAACTATTTGACCTTTGACTTGTATGTGCAATTTTTTTTCCCATAAACAATGTCAAAGTTTAATTTTATTGTTAAAATAAATTTCTGTGACGAGAGAGATCTGTATAAACTCCCATGTGTAAATAAAAAACGGGCTCAACAGATAATCCGTTGGAGATCACGTCATGGGAACTTAACGCCAGATAGCTTAGCTGTCATTAAAGTGGTTAGCAAGCATATAGACTTCACTCCTAATCCTAAATGGGGAGGAAATGGTGTACATGCAGTGATACGTTCAGTATCTTCGCAGGCTGATAGCAAGAACCTGGCTGCTGCTTCCAGTATTCGACAGCTGCTATTAACTCCTTCCACAAACCCCTCTCACCGACATAAAATGGCGTTCCATTCCGGGATTAGACCATCTCGCGCTCCTGCACAGGGTGGGTCGGGTCCAGATTTCCTGGATCCGTATTATGGGCCAGCATCCCGGTTCGGTAAGTCATCAAAGGGGAAAAGCAGGCAAGCCCGCTGTACCGTCGAATCCTCTGAAGAAAGTGAGAGTGAGGAGGAGAGTGTTAGTGAAAGTGAGAGTGAGGGAAGTTTTGATGAGGATGATAGTGAGGTTTTGCGAGGTCGGCAAACCTTTCTGGAACATGTCAGAGCTGATCAGCGTCGAGAAAATTATCATAGACCTGATCAAAGATGGGAAGACTATAGACATGATCAGCGATGGCAAGATTACTATAGACCTCGTCAACGATGGGAGAATTATCGTAGACACAGCCCACGACAGGGAGATTATAGACCCGAGATGTGTACCCTCAACCGAGGGACATCCCCAAGAATCTCATATTCAAAGGCAAAGGAAGCTGGTCTTTCTTTAAGAAACGCTTTATGGCAGAAGAGTATGAGCTCTCACCAAAAGCTAGAATCGAAACACTCTGTTGGTGTGTGGAGGGACCTGCGGCTGATTTCTATGTGAATCTCCTAGAAATGGACCGTAGGATCACCTTTAAGAAGATCTTGAAGGCCTCTGACAAACGCTTCGGGGAGGAAGACTTGCCCACCGTCCTGCAAGCTAGACTGGAGACCGCCACTCAACGTGAGGACGAATCCGTCAACGAGTGGGGTAATCGAGTCATGACCATGACCCGAAAGGCATACAAAAATCTACCAAACCCCTGGATCCGTCAGGAAGCTGCTACTAGGTTCCGTCTTGGGTGTCGAGATACAGAGGCTGGGAGATATGTCCTCCACGAGCAAGTTTCTACTCTGGCAGAGGCTTTGACTGAGTATGGACAGTATTTACAGCCTGCGAAAGTTGTATGGTAAGAGTGGGAGCAGATCTCGAAATAGTGGAAAATCCCTGATCAAGTCTGCTACCCATGTCACTCAACACTCATCATCTCCTTACTCCAAGGATGAAGATGCAGAGAGCAGAAACTACAAGGCTGCAAAATTCCAACAAGTAGGTGAACGTTACAACCGGGTTTTAAGTCCAACTTTCCCAGATCCTCCGCTCCTGCAAGGCAAGCTGCAGTCATACCCGCAAGTAAACCGGTCACGACAGGCCAGAAACCATCCCCATCTCCATCATGCAACACTGAAAGAAGGTTAACCGGCCTCGTAGATCAGGTGGATGCAGTTAACAGAAAGCTGGACGCAGTATTGGATATGTTGAAACCACGTGGGTATCAATGCCTTGAATGCCAAGAGGCAGGACACTGTCGTAATAACTGTCCCAAACTCGTCTCTTCTAAACAACCTAGGCGGGTTGGCCCCCAGGGAGAGGATCCTTTAAACTAGTAGGGGTCGGAAGCCATGGCCAGCTAGCCGACCATCCTCACCTTGGCGGCCAACAAGAGCATCAAGACAAAGTGATTGAACACGACACAGTTTCTCCCGTTCCAGGTGGGCCTAACAATAAATCTGTTAGTCCACGAAACATGCATCCTGTTCCGGGTGGGCCTAGCAATGCTGCTAGTCCGCAAAAGATACACCAAGAAACTGTAGAAACATCGACCAACTCTGACTCACCTACTGCCTCTTATTCTTCTAAACCGGGAGACAGTATAGTAGTAACAACAATAACAGCAACGACGACTGTAGAAGAAATAACTATCAGTAGAGTTAAATCTGAAAGCTCGCTGCATGCGACTGCCTTTGTTAATAACGTAAAAATTAATGTACTTGTAGACACCGCAGCCGATCACACAATCCTCTCTGATAGTGTATACTCTAGCCTTAAACCAGTACCACCTATTGTGGCCAATATATCCTTCACTTTAGCAGAAAGGGAAACATCTATGCCAGGCTATAAGGGGGGACCCGTCAACTTCCGATTGGGTTCCAATGAGTATAACAGATTCTTCTACGTAGCCCCTATAAATGATGAAATGCTCTTGGGTGGGGATTTCCTCCATCCTAATAAAGCAATTATTGATTTCGGGAGGCTACTAGTAACCATTGGTGATAGCAACATATCGCTTAGGAGCGACTCCAAACCTGCTCTAAGGATTGCTCGAGTATGTGTAGCTAAACGTAAGGCGATACTTCCCCACTGTGTTACACATGTTAAGTGTCATCTAGTTGATAATGGTTTACCCATGCCTGATTTCGTCATGGAACCAGGAGACATACAAAGGGTAGCGATTCCCGTTACACTGCACCGCTGCATTGATATACAGTACCATGCATCTGTGTAATTAATATGTCCACTAATTATGTCACCATGAAGAAGGGTAGACAAATAGGCAAGGCCGTAGAGCCTGAACATCTAGATGAAATTATTACCGATGGCCCTCTCATTAAACAACGTCATCGGCCCACGCCGTTACCTTTTGACAGCAAAGAGGAGCAAGAAATTAATAAGATGCTGGAAGACGGAGTTATCCAATTCTGCACTGACCACCATGCATTACACGTCAATGCCATGATGAAATGCAGAAACCTGGGCAAGTCGGTACGCATCGAGCAGCAACAATGTTTCCTGGGTATGGGAATGTCCTGGGCGTTGCAATGTAGGCCCGATGACTTGCAAAACTCCAATATGGAGCATCTTCTCCTGTGCACTGTGCAACTTCCTGTACATGTTCAGAAAGGCCCCTTCATGGACCGGAAACTGAACGGTTAAATCCCGTGGGACCCGGGTATTGGGTTAACATCTGGTAGTTTTCCTGGGTGGGGTTTTGGAGAGTATCCACGGTTGGTCATCAAGTCTGATGGCCTTTCTCTCAAGAATTGTGGATCAGAATTATTGGGTAGTCGTCGTATCCCATCAGTTGATTTTTCCACTGATGGCTCTACTGAAACTTAACTGTATTACTCTTTGCCGACTGAAGTTGAGGGACTTCCAGTTCTTCTTGTCTTCCCATAGAGAAACCTATGGAAGCCATAGCATTCGACCAGCCAATACCTCCTGGTGGGCTATTTATTACCCACGGGGTAGCGTCTCCTTTTTCAAACGAAGGAGGAGTGTAGTGACGACCCCTGTACGTTCGTATCCCCGATCTACGCAGGAGGGCATGACCTCAAGGTCAGCTCATCTGCATAACCCACAGCCGGGTGTGATGCACAGCCGACCAGGGGTACCTGGTGAGATTAGTGACTCGTACACTGGACTTTATGCTGAGAGCATCATTAACCCTATCACAGGACTGTTTATGTGTATCTGGTGCCCGAGTCTACACAGAAGTATAATTGCCTGCGCTGTGGGTACTACTGTGTTCGTATATTGGAGTATTATCGCCTCGAATCCCCAAAAGAGGATTAGGTACCGTTTGAGACCTAGGCTTCTTCGTGATGTGTCAAAGGTGGATCTGAGTATTACTGTACTGGGACAGCATATTTCCTGGCCGGTCGGCATATCACCAACTGCACTTCATAGAGCAGCCAATACCTCCTGGTGGGCTATTTATTACCCACAGGGTAGCGTCTCCTTTTTCAAACGAAGGAGTGTAGTGACGACCCCGGTACATTCGTATCCCCGATCTACGCAGGAGAGCATGACCTCAAGGTCAGCTCATCTGCATAGCCCACAGCCGGGTGTGCTGCACAGCCGACCAGGGGTACCTGGTGAGATTAGTGACTCGTACACTGGACTTCATGCAAGTGGATCAGAATTACACACAAATCACTACACAAATGCACTCAGGGTCCACTCACAATTTGTGATATACCCAATGACTGGGTCGAAATTACCCAAGATTCAGCAAAAATTGCCCAAAATTACCCAAGCTTCCTGAAAATGCATTAAAATTTAAAAAATACGTGTTTTTCGCATGTATAGTTTCCCTTTTAGTTCAATTTATTTATTTGTACGAAATCTGGAATTTCTTTAGGATTCTGGTGATATTTTCCATTTTTCAAAACAGAAAAGGGCTAATATAAGGGGGAATTTTTACTTACATTTCCAAAAGTGAGTTAGCTTACCACCCTAAATTATGTTATTTTAGGTTTAAAAAGTCAACAGCAGTTATTAAATTCATGTTTTGTAAATTAACCAAATTTATTTAAGGTATTGAAGCTGCTGTTAAACTGTTCTTTAATTTTGGCCGCCATTTTAAAAAGCGCCCTCAATTGCCTCTCGAAATCTTCACATTA
>NW_022752980.1:686115-700658 GCF_011630105.1 Anneissia japonica
TCTTAATATTTCTAAAGGGGTCGTGAAACACAGGGGCGAAATAGGTTGTTTTTAGGGGCGAAATAGGTGTGGGGGCGCTGGACATTTGGGGCAAAATAGGTTGTGAGGGCGCTAGACATTTTGGCAAAACTAGAGTTCCTTTTTTCCCACGCGATTTCCCAAAAATTTAAATATCATGAATATTTAATAGACAGCACCAGGAAAGAGCTAGCCACAAGAAGTGTGGCGGTGATCTGACATTATACAGGAGGTTTATTGTGGAAAGTTGGAATGATAGACTTCCTATAAGGTGAAATTATGATTTAATGTTAAACTGGCTGCTCAAGCCAGGTACCCTATCCACTTTCTCCAATGTGGCTAAACAGTCTCCAGCTTTAATTTTCTGGCTAAGATAATTTTAATTCATTTTTTAATTGTCAAGTGTGTAAGGCCGAGAGTAATCAAATTAATATTTTAATAAATTACCAATTATTAAAATAATTAGTTTTATTTAGGCTTAAGGTTGATAATTAACTCCGATTTGAACTCCGATCAACCAAGCAATTATAGTACTGTACATTAGGATGTAATTATAAAAATGTACAAAATATTCTCCTTTAGGTACATTAATTTTTTTTTTTTTTATGAAGTAAATTTTGTTGAATACAAATCAACAAATAAAACCAAGAAAACTTTCATGCAATACAAATCGGATTTCAGAAACTATATATGTATGCAAGAATACAGACAGCTGTTATACTGTATCAAATTATCATTAAAGTTATTCTTTACTGTAGTCTGTTATCTATTGTACAAGAATGCAGACAGTTGTTATACTGTCATTATCATTAAAGTTATTCTTTAAAGTTATTCTTTAATATTAACACATTAAAATGAACATTAACAACAAACAGATTTTTTTCCCCCAATTTTCTTTATTCTCCACAATTTCAAAGTTTACGTAGGTTAAAGAACAATCAATCAATCAATTACACTGAGAAGCTTTTCTTGGAGAGATTCTTTTACATATACTGTAATGGTAAGCTACTAGCTACTAGCCTAATTTGGGTCCACTAAATCTTATATTGAAAAGATGTTTTTTTATGGAGGGGAATATACATATCAATGGAAGGGTGAGTTTGGACGGAAAGAATTAGAAAATTGAATTAATGGGTGTATATCAAAATAAATTTAGTAGCTTTAAAGAGGAAAATAATGGCCAGGTCAGTATGAGCTCATGATGGTGCACCAGATATTATTCAAACAGCTTTCTTCTGTTTGGTAAATAATTTAGCTGTGTTTGATCCATAGGTGTTGCACCAAACCACATAAATAATTTAAGTATTAGGAACAATAATAGCTACTTTATCAATTACAGTGTGGCCATCCGCCCTTACACAAGTGGGGGTTATGAAAGTGTATACTTCTGAAAATATTCATCATGCATTACCTGCATAATATTTGCCTATGTTGTGTTCATAGACATACAAACCTAAATTGAAAAAGTTTTATATTAAAAAATGAGCCAGATAACAATTCATCCTCACATTTCATTGATAAATTACCACAAAATGATACCGATAAAGTAGGACCAGTCATACTAATTACTGTCAAAAAAGTCATACAATTAGCATCCTCTGATATACACAGGGCATAGGAAAATAAATTAATAAATAATAATATTTATAATGATATTTATAATGATAATAATAATTATAATAATAATAATAATAATAATGATAAATAATGATATAGACCAGGTTATAATTGATAGGTGCCACTTAGAGAGGTAGAAATTCTCATATGGTTTTTCTAGACCAGTTTTTTATGGGGAATCAGAATATGTGAGGTAAAAGGAGTGTAACCTGAGAACTTTCGCGTGAGGGCGCTTTTTCAACATGGCCGCCAAAATCCAATAAACTACATATATATGGGTAAAATAAGCACAGAAGGTAGTTTTGACCAACTTTTGAATATGTAATGATAGGAGTAAAGTATAACTAGCTAAAGTTATTAATGTGAAGATTTCGAGAGGCAATTGAGGGCGCCTTTTAAAATGGCCGCCAAAATTAAAAAACAACCTAATAGTAGCTTCAATATCCTAGATGAATTTATTAAAAAAACACGAATGTAATAACTTCTGTTGACTTTTTAAACCTAAAACAACATATTTTAGGGGTGTAAGCTAACTCACTTTTGAAAATGTAAGTAAAAATGCCCCCTTATATTAGCCCTTTTCTGTTTTAAAGAATAGAAAATATCACCAGAATCCTAAAAAAATTCCAGCTTCCTTACAAGTATCCGGTTGTTTTTCATTATTTCTGTCTGCTATACAAGGTATTCCAGACAACTACCACAATGTTCATGTATGAAGAAGGCATCAATTCATTTACTACATATTTGTCTTGTAGTGTTTAACTGTGTAGCCCTATGTTGAGCAATAATCTTCAGGTATCGCTTTTATCACTGCAATCTGAAAGTCTTCGTATTTATCGTACTGTATGAACAATTCTTGGACTTCCACGGGAATTTGTTTATTCCATCTGTTCCATCAACTATTTTTATTGACAGTCATTTACCTCTGCTTATTTTCATTCTTGAACGATGTCTGCTAAGTATCTGAAGCTCGAGATTCTGCTAACACGGTGGCAACAATGATATGTCAGTGACCTTGTCTCTGAAAAAACTTTCTATTGAACATGTCATTTTTATTTGCTTGATTTACACTTTTCTCCTTAACTCGAAGCAGTAGTAAGACATACTATTGTTCTTTAGACAACTTTTGTGACAGAACATCTAAAACTCCGATGTTGCTGAAAGTTTCAACAAACTCAGTTTATAATTACAGAAGCTACATTTTCCTTTACGAAAGAAAGCCGGGGTGTAATTGCCTGTAATATCGATGTCTCGAAAAAGGGAACGGATGATAGTTATTTGTTAAAGCATGCTTTGCATACAGGAAAACTTTTGTGTCGGCTTCTTCTTGGTGGTTTTACGCCAGATTGTAGAACCCCAGGTTGCCGACTGCCAGATTTTCGAGTACAGTTTGCCGAATGCCAGTTTGCTGAATCAAAAACTAAGAATCCCAGTTTGTTGAAACCCAGTTTGCGCTGAAACCCACTTTGTCGAATATAAAATAAAAGCAGCATGTAAAACATTAACCACTGCATAACATTCATGTTCGAACACTCTCTTACTATGTATTCGTATAAGAAATACCGGCTTATTGTAGTTAAATGATTCTTTTTGTTTTAATATGTAAATCAATTGGCAATCAGGAATTTAATAGGCCTCACATTTAAAACGTTTTATTAGCATACCTATGATAAATACATAAATTTATTTTAAAAAATGAAGGAAATAAACAAATTAATAATGATCTACAATTATACACATGTTGGAATTGCCTTCCTTTACATGTGCGTAATGGTAATTTTAATTTAAGAAATTTGTTAAGGAATCGTTCATATAACTTTCTTGTTGACTATACGTTTTGCTGATGAGTGCTTGTGGATCCCAAACATTTATTGTACAGGAACTCCGTTCCTTTTGGTATGCCCGCCTCCCCACTCACCAGCAATCTATATACTCTTTGTTTCTATGGATTTTCTTTCAATTTTAATGTTTTAATCTTGTATTGTATATTGTCTATACATATATATTTTTATGGAAGATATAATAATAATAATAATAATAATAATAATAATAATAATAATAATAATAATAATAATAATAATAATAATAATAACACATAACAATTGTGGCTCCAGAAATTTGTCGACAGGGGGTCTGACTCAAGGGGCCGACTAGAGCCTCGGTGGTCAGGGACCTGGCACAAGAATCCTGATAGGGTTTGCAGGGAGAGTATTTAAGAAGGATACGATGCTCATTCTTAAATTCATTTCATTTTATTCTAATTTTAACTGATAGCCATGCTTTCAAGTGTGTTTTTCTACAGCTTTTATGTCTTCCAATATTTTTCCTTTTAATTTGTACACAAATGAAGCTCCTTCCTTTCAAATGCACAGTATGCTGTACCTTTGTAACACAGAGATTTGGACTGGGTTTCGGAAAACTGAGTTTTCGTAAACTGGGATTTCATGATTTTAGTGAACTGGATTGGGCATTCTGGGTTTCGGCAAACTGAGTTTCTGCAAACTGGTTGAATACCTTCTTGAATACTATTGCTATCGGCGAGAATGCATCCTTTTCACTGAAAGAGATTTTGTGTTAGTTCCAGTTCTTCGTAGCAGCCACGAAAAACAGACTCGAAAGTTGTCCTGCATGCAATGCATGCTTTAAGGAAGTACAGCCAATACATAAATATCAACCGTTCCATTCTGGAGACATCGATATTGCAGTCGTCGCTACTGTATATCTTATTTTATGACAACGGAGAGAGTCATTCTAAAGACAAACACTGGCAAATACCGAAAGATGTTCAAATTAAGTGGCATTAACTTTCACCAGCGAAGAAATCATCCCTTATTTTATCTCGTGCTTCTGTAGCCAAAGGCAAAGTTTTCTTGACACTTTCTGATAACTTTAAAGTTTTAGGTGTTCTGTCACAAAAGATATCTGAGGAATTTGAAGACTGTGGCATGGAGTTAAGGGGAAAAGTGTAAATCAAGCAAGATGTGAAATGTTCAATAGAGGCAACAAGATCACAGACATATCATTGCTACCACCATGTTTGCAAGCAGACCCTTGAGCACTGGGGGAAATTTAATCGCTAAAGTATGGAAATTAAGCAGACGTAAATTATTTGGTCAGTAAAAATAGTATTCACAACAGATGGAATGATCAAATAAAGCAAAAAATGATTGAGACAGTGGTGCCCATGGACGTCAAAGAACTGTTTATAATAAAGACGAAGACTTTCAGATTGCAGTGATATTAGCAATACATGAAGATTATTGCTCAACATGGGGTATACACTAAAGGACAATTATTAAATGAATTAATGCCTTTATACATGAAAATTATGGTAGTTATTTGTGTGGTCCTCTGGAATACCTTGTGTAGTACACAAAAATAATGAAAAACAACGTATATTTGTACGAAATCTGGAATTTCTTTAGGATTCTGGTGATATTTTCCATTTTTCAAAACAGAAAAGGGCTAATATAAGGGGGAATTTTTACTTACATTTCCAAAAGTGAGTTAGCTTACCACCCTAAAATACGTTATTTTGGGTTTAAAAAGTCAACAGCAGTTATACATTCATGTTTTGTAAATTAAACAAATTATTTAGGGTATTGAAACTGCTGTTAAATTGTTCTTTAATTTTGGCGGCCATTTTAAAAAGCGCCCTCAATTGCCTCTCGAAATCGTCACTTTAATAACTATAGCTAGTTATACTCCTATCATTACATATTCAAAAGTTGGTCAAACCTACCTCTTCTGTGCTTATTTTACCCATATAAATGTAGTTTATTGGATTTTGGCGGCTATTTTGAAAAAAGTGCCCTCACGCGAAAGTTCTCAGGTTACGCCTCTTTTACCTCACATATTCTGATTCCCCATAAAAAAAACTGGTCTAGAAAACCATATGAGAATTTCTACCTCTCCAAGTGGCACCTATCTCAATTATAGCCTGGTCTAGTCGCTTTTTTTAAAAATTATTTCTGTGTGCTATACAAGGTATTCCAGACAACTACCATAATTTTCATGTAAGAAGAAGGCATCAATTCTTTTACTACATTTTGTCCTGTAGTGTTTAACAGCTTTATGTTGAGCAATAATCTTCAGGTATCGCTTTTATCACTGCAACCTGAAAGTCTTCGTATTTATCGTATGAACAATTCTTGGACTTCCACAGGAATTTGTTCATTCCATCTGTTCCATTAACTATTTTTATTGACAGTCATTTTATTTTCATTCTTGAACGATTAAGTTTGTTAAGTATCTGAAGCTCGAAATTCTGCTAACATGGTGGCAACAATGATATGTCAGTGATCTTGTGTCTCTGCAAAACTTTCTATTGAACATGTTACTTGCTTGATTTACACTTTTCTCCTTAACTCCAAGCTGCAGTGAGATATACTTTTGTTCTTTAGACAACCTTTATGACAGAACATCTAAAACTCGGAAGTTGCTGAAAGTTTCAACAAACCCAGTTTATGATTACAGAAGCTACGTTTTCCTTTACGAAAGAAAGCCGGGGTGTAATTGTCTGTATATCGATGCCGACTGCCAGATTTTCGAGTTCACTTTGCCAAAACACAGTTTGCCGAATGCCAGTTTGGTGATCAAATACTACGAATCCCAGTTTGTTAACACCCAGTTTTTGCTGAAGTCCGCTTTGTCGAAAATAAAATAAACCAGTATTAAAACATTAACCACAGCATAACATTCATGTTGGAACACTCTCTTACTATGTATTCGTATAAGAAATAACGGCTTATTGTAGTTAAATGATTCTTTTTGTTTTAATCTGTATATCAATTGGCTATCAGCAAATAAAAGTCAGCATTTTCACTTATAATTTGATTAATCGATTCTGTATACAAAATTTTAAGAAAAAACATCAAATAAAATCATTTAAAAAAATCAATAAACGAAAGGTGTAAATGTTTTATGTATTGGCTAAACATAAATTAAGATTAAACTTACTTTTGCAGTGGATTCCTGGAAATGTCAATCATCTTTAATTGAAACGTTACCAAAATCACAGTGTATTTTTTGGAAGTGGATTGTCCAGCAATATTTCAACTTAATTCCGATTGCCACATCTGATATTAAACTTCAATGAACCTATTAACAAATTTTAATTAAGACCTATTAAAAAAAATAATTATTTAAATAATAAGATAATTTATCATATAAAATAAAATATTCTGCATAAAAAATGGAATGTCCAGCAATATATCATATTAATTTTAATTACGTTAACAAATCTGATATTCAACTTCAATGAACCTATTAATAACAAATTTTAATTATTAAACCTATTAAAAAGATCAATTTCAATTTTGATTAAGCGACCAAATCTGATATACAACTGCAATGAACGTATTAATTTTTTTTTTTAAGTTTGGTTATAATAATTAGTTAATTCAAATAAAAGGAATGTTTTTCATAAGAAACTTAATTTTGATTAAGCAACCAAATCTGATATTCAACTTCAATGAATGTATTATTAACAAATTATAATTATTAGACCTATTAAAAAAAATTAAAAGAGAATTAAGAACTTTATTGTGCATACAACACTTTCCATTTCACCAATAATCAATTTTAATTTAATCTTTTAAATTAAACAGATACAATTGCTTTGTTTAAACTAGTAATTAAATGTATATGTATTGGCTAAACAAAAATTAGCATAATAACATAACTTACATTCTCAGTGTACCTTTTGTGGAATGTCCAGCAAGATGTCAACTTAATTTAATTATGTTAACAAATTTGATATTCAACTTCAATGAACCTATTATGAAATTTTAATTATTAGACCTATTAAAAAGATCAACTTTAATTTTGGTTAAGCGACCAAATCTGATATACAACTGAAATGAATGTATTAAAACATTTTAAAAAGTTTGGTTATAATAATTAGTTAATTAAAATAAAAGAAATGTTTTTCATAAGAATTTTTATTGTGCATTTTTGTTTCACCATTGATGAACTTATATATTTTTTTTAAATTAAGCAGATATAGGGCCTAGGCCTAATTGTTTTATATGCACTAGTTTTTTAATATTTAAGTGTGCTTTCTAAGGCCTTAGCTAGTTAGTGTAGGCTTATTAGGGCCTACTACTACTTCTAGGCCCAGCTGTAGACCTAGACCAGGTCTAGGTTCAGCGACACTACCAGGCCCCTACGCCTAGGCTAGCTGGCCTTGCATATGCTGGCTCAATTGATAGAAAGAGGAGGAAAAGTGTACATAACACGTTCTCTTGAATAGATTAGTAGGTAGAACTTACTTTGAATTAATTAATCTGTTTATTAAAAGAAAAAGGAAATTTTACATATATAAGCTTTCACCTACCTTCTACGCTATGACCTATGCCTCTTAGCCTAGGCCTAGAGTGTAAGACTGAAATCGATCGACTTCAGTGCTGCTTGTTGTTTTTCGCGCGAATAAAGTTTTGTAGAAAGAGAAAGTGACAAAATGTCTAGCGCCCTCACAACTTATTTTGCCTCAAATGTCTAGCGCCCCCACAACCTCGCCCCTGAAAACAACCTATTTCGCCCCTAAAAACAACCTATTTTGCCCCTAAAAACAACCTATTTCGCCCCTAAAAACAACCTATTTCGCCCCTGTGTTTCACCATGGAGGTATTATAGAAGGAGATCACTCGGCAACAGTTCCCTTTGACGCGACAAACCCATGTGTTCCCCGCTTTTGCATCGCGCGCGGGCGTATTACCCTATAATTCACATTTTTTCGTTAGCAACAACTTGGCAACGACATGCATTTATACGCTTCCAGCAGAGCAATTGTGCAATAAAGCGTTTGATTTTAACCCATTAAATATCTTTATAATGAACAGTGTTCCCCTGATTAGATTTTTTCGGACTTTTGGTATGTTATTATTTGTATATTTCAGGAACGGATTCCGTAAAATATTTATGTTAAAATTACTTCTGTGTTCATTAGAATTTTGTCTAAAGATTGATTAGTTCGACTATAAAGCTAAGTCAGCGTAAAACTGAAAAATACTCAGATTTTGGATTGATTTTTCGAATAGTTAACCCTCGTTAACCCTAAAATGACTTAGTTTATTATAATCCAGTTTCTAATTCATTTCTAACCCATTCAATTTCTAACCCAGTTTCTAATTCATAATACACAAAAGCTGATACAAAGACACTCCTAGCACTGCACAGCAGAAACCTATTGTAGACCAGCATCAAGACAAACACCCCATTGTGCACCCCTACCTTACAATGGTATAATCCATTGTCGGGTGGCTTTGGACAAGGGTGGCTTTATTCCTACATTCCGTCATATCATGTGTATAGAATATTGAAAAATTAGTGTTTATAATATACCTGCTTGCTATATAATCTATACCTTTATTTATATTGAATATGAACGAAATATTTGTAAGAAGTCAACATTAAAACAATACATAGAATTGTACCTGTGTGTCCGAGCATTTCTAAACGTTTATCCTTTAGAATCAGTATTGTAGCAGTTATTGCTATGATTTACTACTCAAATAATCGACCAGAAATTCAACACTGCCTTTTTATACTTTCAAAGACCATGTTGTACGTAAACACTGCCTATGCATAGGGATATTGTAATTAAAGTAATAGTCAATTACGGTAGTTTAATCTGTATCGACTGTATACACTTTCCTCTTGACCGACTACCAAGAGATTTTGACCTACCCTAATTATGAAGTAGTTTAGTTTCTAAACTAACTTATGCCCTAACAACGCCGTATCTTTCATATTGCACAAGCTGCGAACACTACACCACCTTCATCACTCGTGAGAAGAAGTGTCAAGCAGGCATGCATTATTCATGTCATCAGTTCACTTAAATGACCTTAAATAGTGCCCTCTATAATTTCTGCCGGAACTGTATGGGAAAAAAAATAATGCGCGTCGCCAGCCTTTTAGCCAGACCAATGTAAACATTGAAAGCTAGAGGTCTATACACTTTCCCTTCCGGATTATCTACCAGGAGGATATTAGTGGGTACCTGGTAGGGTTAAATGGCAAAATTCACTGATGTAGCTGCTACAACGTTATGGAATATTCCCCCGGGATCTTCAATTTGTATCTATATGCATGTAATTTAATGACTGGGTTAATGATATGTGAAGCATTTACAGGGGTTAATAATATGCGCTATTATGTAAGTCTACCATTATTATATTATTATTATTTTCTATAATTATAGTTATAGATTATAATTATTAACGTGATGCATCTCAAGCATATTACTTAACCATGCAAACCTCAGCCTCATAATATTATTATTATTATTATTATTATTATCATCGTCATCATCATCATCATCATCATTATTATTCAAGATATAAAGACGGGTGTGTAGTGTATTATATACAGATTGAACCACTTAATAACAGATTAAACACAAGACCACAATCAACTCAACTTCCGTAGATACTACAGGGTGTAAAAATTCAACATTTACTTGTGTAGGTCAGTGACGAAAATGTCTTTAGATGCTGAAGGTGACACGAAAACTCACATGATCGATGGCGTACGGCAGCCTATTGCAACCACAGCTAAGCATCTTCAGGATCTTCAGATGTTCGAAATTGTTAAAGACGATGTTGTTGTGATGACATCTCCTAAATCGGGTAAGATTGATAATATACTATTGACTGTGAAGGATTCTAATATTTGACTTATTACAGACATCTTTGATCTCTCGAACCTGCAGCTTCTCGCTGACAAGTTGAGTGTCATACTGTACAAATACCCATACGGTATCGAAGCACTTTCTCTCATATACAGTAACTGAGTTAGTTGGAGTTAAATCCATACAACTAAAAAGGAATTTTTGAGCATTGGTATTATTTATCTATTTGTTATGTTTACAGTCTTACGCAGCAAAAAACTAGTTTTATATTATATATATATATATATATATATATATATATGCCATGCAAGCCTATATATATATATATATATATATATATATATATATGCCATAAAAGCAAAGCAGGAATATATAGAAAAACGTTGGATGTTCATTGATTTCCCTTTCCAAACAGAAGGGGTTTCATCTCCTCGGCTGATAAAGACTCATTTACACCCACAAGCGATACCACCACACATAAAAGAGAAGAAGCCAAAGGTAAACATGTGCTTACCAGGGTGTTAATCAAACTGACAATGGGTCCCCCACACACACCCACACACACACACATGTTGTCTTACAAATGCACGGTGTTTACGTACATTCATGCTATGTTTTGACTCGTGGTCCATACAAAACCGACTGCTCGATGACTGCTGTTTGCATGCTGTGTATTTACTACATGGTGAAACGAGATACAGGTTGAGTCTTAATTTTATTTTGACATTTCAACACTGTAAACAGGCCTACATCAGAACCAAAATGTGTAACTTGTATTTACGGGATCCTTCAAATATTTACCACTTTTTTCTCTCATAGATTATATTTGTGTCTAGAAATCCCAAAGACACTGCTGTGTCTTTCTTCTTTTTCCATAAAACTGGAAAACATCTTCCTACTTACGAGTCTTGGACCGAATTTCTGAATGATTTCTGCGCTGGGAATCGTGAGTAGAGTCCGTCAGTTTAGTAATCAATAATTGATTTGTAATTATTTTTGTAATAATATTATAAATATCATTAATTGTTTTAAATATTTTTGACATTATTATATACGAGTAATTAATTATTATAAATACTGTTACGTTATTACTAATATTATTATCATCACCATCATCGTTATCAGTACTACAACTATATTATAGGCCCTGCATTTTACAGAACAAGTTCTATTAAAAGCAAATAAATTAAACAGAGTTAAATAGCTTGGTGGTTAAGATGTTTGCCTTCCAAATCCATGGTCTGGGTGATCGAGGCCTGTCGCGGTAACAGGATTTTTCTCATGACCAAAACAACTCCACTCCCTAAGCCCCTTAATAAGACTTACCAGTAGTCTCATTTTGCATTTTTGTTTGTCTGTGAAGGGATATGCCACTTATAGAATAGTGATTCAGTTCGCTGATTGGCATATCCCTGACCTTTAACCTAAACCAAAGAAAAAAATATGTGTGTTAGTAAAAGAGTATTTTTAAACATTTTATTACAGTTATTCGTGGAGATTGGTTTGCTATGAATTCCTATTGGTGGAGTCAACGCAATGATAAGAATGTACTGTTTGTCAAGTACGAAGACATGAAACGAGTAAGTTCCAATGCTATAGTAATTACTTTTTTTTATACTCGTTTACTACATTATTGTATGTATTTTTTTATTATTATTTTTCCTCTATAATCCATCAAATTTATAAACAGTTATTTCGAACTATTTTTCTTGTATGTATTTATTTTTATAGGCCTATAGGCTATCTATTTATGCATTAATCATATAAGAGAATATTCTTCTTTTTTTTAAATTTCAATTAAGCATAACTAGTGGACAGCAATTTGCCGCCCAAGTCATCGTTATTATTATTTTTATTTCTAAAAAGACAATACACTAATAGGTAATGTTAAAAGCAAAACAAACCCCATAGTTGCCACACTAAAGGACACGCAGGCGATAGTCCTTAAAAGTTGGTTGGTGTTGTAGCATTTCATTCATCCCTGTGGCAATACACATTGTGTAAATTGTCGCAACTACTAACTGTTACTGTCTACATTTTTTTGTATAGGCCTACTTTCTAACAATTTCCTATTATATAATAAAATGTATACAGACGAAAGAATGAAATATGTTTATGATACAATGAAGTAGCACTGTTAATAGAGTGTCAATGAAACTTAACCACTAACCAATCAAATTATTGGCAATAATAAGCCCGTGTCTAGCCAGGGTTCCAGGCTCTAATTTTGGGTTACACACTTTTTATTGCACGCCATACATAATTTATTTGGCGTCCCATACTTGATTTTTTTTCTTCTGTCTCAAAATTAACTTGCTCGTTGGTGGCGCTGTCCAGAATGAGAAAAAAATAATAAGGGACTTGTGGCAAGACTAACACGTGTCCTACAAACCCACCTCTTGTCTTAGCGGAAAAGTTTTTATAATATTATCTTTCACCCATTACTTCATTTAGAATCTTAGTGAAGTTGTTGAGAAAGTTGCATCGTTTCTTGGGTGGACGATTCCGGACGGAAAGTTGCCTGAGCTTCTTCAGCACTGCTCTTTTGAATCAATGAGGTCAAACAATAAGGTCAACTCTTCTGGGGATCCTTTGATAGACACCGAAAAAATTCCATTCATGAGAAAGGGTTAGTTAGTTTTAATTTTGTTTCATCTCCGTAGGAGTACATAAATTAATAAATTATATATAAAAATACGTTTTCATCTTTTTAAGCTGCAGTTTGGCTGTGAATGCTTAACTACTGTACTGTAGCCTACTCAGAAAAAATATCTGACCATTTATACTATTAATAATATTCATAATAATATCACTATGCTGATAAACGTGCATTCACACTGGTCATAATTTTTTTTTTCTAAAGCTCTGTTTATCACCATCGTGTTTTATGTGATAAATACATTTGGTTAGTTTATAAATATGTGATGACGTGTTCAAAGACCTGTCCAAATTATCATATTGTCTTGGTCAATAAAATCTGTTGTATGCCCATATATTTATGATGTGCCTATATGTTCATGATGTGATGTCATCATGACCATATTTAGACATGTCCCATGTTTTTGACAAATACAATATAATAGCCTTTCTAAAAAACTGACATTTTATCATCAAAGAAAAATAAACATTTACAAATAATAATTCAATTATTATTTGTGAATAATTGATTCAAAATAGGCCTGCCGGTATATCTGTTATGAATCAATATCGTTTACGAATAATACCATGTTATGGATTATATATTCATAGGAACGGTTGGTGATTGGAAGAATTTCTTTACTGTTGCCCAAAGCGAAGCTTTCGATCAAATTTATCGAGAAAAGATGGCGGGTACAGGCTTAGAATACGACTACGAGCTATAGTTTTAAGGCAGAACAGAGAGATTTATTCAGACAAACACATAGTTGTTAATGAAATGTATCGAAAGCCAGCATATTGACGCATACCTGCGTGTACACAGTGTGATGGCGACGCAACCTAATCACCTTCCTTGGTCTACGCGTTTGTGAAAGTGCAGTTTTGTTCAGTGGTTTTAACAACATTGAAACTATTTTCACTGTGTAAAGGCGCTATAGAATTATGGCACCACCATCTGTACAAGTCTTGTAGAGCAATAGCCCTGTCATAATTAATATTGTGTTAGTTGAAGAGTTAGTTGGGGTAAAAAACCCTATTATAAAGATGACAAAAGCACTACCTGCACCTGATTAGCTTTGTCCACTCTGTCAAATTTCATGTGACAAGTAACTGTGATTATGCCCATATTTGGATGCAAGCTAATATGAACAAAAAAATTGATAGTGTGGACATAACTTTATAATAATATTAGTCGTCAATGAAATGAAAACATTCTTAAAATGCCATGATTTTATATTTTATTTACTAATGGATGACATCATTTATCGTTGAATAAAGATAACGATCAACTAAATTTCATTTTGTTCTCCTCACCACTAGTTTTTTGTTTTTGTTTTTTTTGTGGGCATTATGAATGCAATAATTGCATATGCATAAAGATAGTAAATTTGAGAAAACACAATATTACCAGTTACCAGATAAAATAATCAGTCTTTGGACTATAGATGCCAGGGGCGGATTCAGAGATGTCCAAAAGAGGGGGGGGCCGATCGAGACAACAGTATCATAGGGGATCTGGGTGGATGCCGCCGCGAAATTTTTGTGTTCTAAACGCCCGAAAATAACATTTGAGGCGTTCTGGGAGCTATCACTTTTTTCTTTTTCTTTCTTTCTTGTTTTTTTTTTTTACCTTCCA
>NW_022752980.1:700667-703295 GCF_011630105.1 Anneissia japonica
GGGGCCAGGCATTTGTGATTTAACATACAATCTCTATAATCTACCCACGTTTTGTAAGTGCTGCCTTCTTAATCAATGATTTATTAAATAGGTACAATATATTTACACATACACCAACTGATTGATTAAACAATGATGCATTGCTTGACCTGGAGCCGACTCAAGTTATGAAAAATGTCATTTTATTCGTGCCTGGCTGTAAAAATAACAAGGCTTCCATCAGTGGACAGTGACTTACCTACAATAATGACGGAATAATCCACTGTACGACAACTGGGCCATAGAGCCAAGCATTTGTGATGATAATCTCGATTTATCATCTTCCTTATGGGAGCTTCGTTCTTCGTCATCAAAGTAACCAACTAATTAATAGTAATCCAAATCTTTCTTCCAGCTGGTGATGTTGCGTCAGAACAGATTCGATCTAACATTAGTATGACACATACTCCTTAAATTCTAAGCATGCATTTCATCTGAACGCACAGTCGCTCCCAACAAAGCACTGCACAGGAATACCAACCTGCTGCTACAGCAATCACTGTGTCTTGACTATATGATTCCTGACAAAGAGGTAGAAATAAAAGGATGCTCGCTAGTATAAGAGCAACATGGAAGTCGTTACTCGTGTCTCTACATCCATTAGCGATTTCTATCAAATAATTAAAGACCTGATCTGGACTCTTCCTTTGCTGAAATACTTTTATCTCGCACCAAACCCGTCATGACCATCGCTGCCTGTTATCGTCTGAAACACTAAACAGCAATACTTCTGAACAAATCCAAGAATAGAGGCTATGGGCCGGGAATCTAAAGAATACTGTACCTTTCGAAAAAGGTCACAAAAAAAGACGGCTAAAGTGAAGGCAAAATGAATGAGGATAGGTATAATTCAAAGAAATGAAACAATTGAAAATCTAGAGCATAAATCAAACTTCAAAGAGCAGAAAACAAAAATAGTTTTAAATCAATATGGTGAGAGAGTTGTTGAAGAAAGGGTTGTAGCAAATTTACTTAATAATATTATTACTCAGATTGCAAAGTTGCTGATAGAGAAGCTGCCTTCTCCTTCTGGTACATATACCATACTTCATGCAATGCAACATTTTTAGCATCTTTTTATATTCTAATGTTTACACTTTACTTTTTTATTCGTTTTATTTATCGTTCAAATAACTGTGTTTTCTGTCCAGTGTTTAAGTGAAGAACAATTCAGGATGTAAATCCCCTTCTTGGGAATTAGGGTGTTATCTCTGATACTCCGGGATTTTATTAACTTTTATATTCATGTCGTTCTAAAGTTGTGTAATGTATGTACTATTTAATGTAACGCGTAATCGTAAATAGCCTATTATATTTCTGTTTTTTATTATTTTAATTCCCTTTCATGGAGACAGCCACAGATGTATTGTTTCCGGGCTTCCAAACAGAGATAGGGTAATCTTATGTATCTTGTCTCATGCAAGTACTTCATTCACACTGTCCCTCTTCGCTCAGGACTATAGCATCACTTATGACCCCATTAGAACTAAGTGGCTATTTTTAGTGTTTCGTATTTCAACCATTGTAGAATACTTTCCGGAGAGCTATATTTATCATAAGTTTTTTTTTTATTTTTTATAAGTTTTTGTTGTATATGTAGTCTTATTGTTTAAGTGGATATTTGTCCTTGACGGTATTGTACTAACAATTAAAATTGAAAAAATTTAATTCATTTCCTACCATAAAATATCGTTGCTAAAACTTGTCTCATTCCTTTGACAAAAAAAAACTGTTGTATGACCATATATAGTCATGAAGTGCCTATATATGGTCATGATGTGATGTCATCATGACCATATTTAGGCATGTCACATGTTTTTGTCAAATAAAATTTGATAGTCTGGACAGGGCTTAAAAAGGGGGTCATAGAGTGATGCCATATTTTTTTTTTTTTTTTTCAAAACTCATCAGTTCCGGAGATAGACAACCAAAAGCTTTTAAATAATGTTTGAAAATAATATATTAAGAGTTAGAATTAATGGCATTAAGCAGGGACGTATCCAGGGGGGAGCCGTGGGAGCCGCGGCTCCCCCCCCCCCCTTTGTACACAGTGTTAAAATTTTAAAGCTTATTCTTGAGCCAATACAAATTCTTTCCTGGGATCACTCAAAATGAATACTTCTAAACTTGTAAATATGCATCAGTACACGTTATACATAGGCATAATAGAACACATAGGCCTAAAATTAAAAAAAAATCTTAAATCCATAAATCTCAAGCCAGGTCTTTTAAGATAGAAATGCGATACTGTGGTTCAATTTCGTTTTTATCCTTTTGCAAGTTTCTTTAATTGTTTGTTTAATAATACTACTACTAATAGTAATAATAATAATAATAACATTGATGATGATGACAATAGGAATAATTGATATTAATATTAATACTGTAACAATAAAAAGTGAAGAAAATTGTGCTAAATGCGAAAAAAGTTGTGATTTGTTGATCATACTATAGTATATATAGTTAAAGCTTAGTAAGCTATAATTAGGCCTAAGTTGTCCTGGATATTAAGTAGATCCCTGATTAAAGATCATGAGAAATTTGTTGGCGTTTCATTTTGACTATAATGGTAATGTGATGATGATGAAT
>NW_022752980.1:703321-703583 GCF_011630105.1 Anneissia japonica
AATTTTCTCACCTCAGCCCCAGCCATGGTGGGGCTGAGGACGTTGTGAAATCACGTTTTTGAAGTAGCCCTATGTAAAGTACATACTCAAAGACAATGTTTTTAAGCTTTTTTTTTCTATGTTTTTTTTCTATGGTATATCACACACACATTAATAAGATCTCTATGGTTGTCAAAAATCCCTGATAAAAGATCATGTTTGTTTAATAATACTACTACTAATAGTAATAACAACAATGATGATGATGATGATGACAATAGGA
>NW_022752980.1:706924-708653 GCF_011630105.1 Anneissia japonica
GCAGATTCCTCTTCTTTAAGGTTCAAAATTTATTTATATTTTTATAGCATTGGCGCATGACGGTTTAGAGTTTGTATCTATTACATCAATATTATGTTTTTCAAATAACTATAGGCTGCTCCAAGAGGAAAATAATTAATTGAAAATAAACTAATGTAAGGAAATTTAAACGACATTCATCAGAATTTACGATACTAACCCTTTCTCATGAATGGTATTTCTTTGGTGTCCACCCGTGGATGTTCAGTATAGTTGACCTTTTTGTTTGACCTCATCGACTCAAAGGAACAGTGTTTGAGAAGCTCGGGTAGATTTCTGTCCGTAATAGGCCATCCGAGGAACGATGCGACTTTCTCAACAACGTCACTGAGATTCTATACACATTAAAGTAATTATATATCCAAATAAATAAAATACATTAAAAAAAAAAAAAAACACTTACGTATACCATAGATACCCGGCCGTATGTCAGATACCGTCTATAATTGATATGTACCGGTACATTAGCATATATTAATTAACTATAAATACAAAATTAATTAATATTTATAAACAAATAATAGGTATTGCTTCTTACTCTTTGCATGTCTTCGTATTTGACGAACAGTACGTTTTTATCGTTGCGTTGACTCCACCAATAGGAGTTCATAGAAAACCAGTCTCCAAAAACAACTGTAATGAAATACACTCATTCATTAACAAAAATAAAGTGTTAAGATAAAAATAACTTCGATAATGATGCTGATGTTAATAATAATGATAGTACTGTACAGTTGTTTTAGTGATAGGTTATAAGCTTCATAGAGTTATTACGGTTAGTAATTGTAACGATAATTGTAATGATATTGAAATATTAATATACGATAATGATATAATGATAGTAACGATAATTCATATCGAGAATAATAAAAATTTATAATACAACAACAATAGGCCTAATAATATTAACGGTTACAACAATAAGCTTATACTGGCCAAGAATAATAAGAAATTATCATGTTAATTAGCTACTCACGATTCCCATCGCAGAAATCATTCAGAAATTCACTCCACGAGTCATAGGTTGGGAAATGTTTTACCATTTTGTGAAAATAGAAGAAAGAAACAGCAGTGTCTTTTGGATTTCTACAGACGAATACAATCTAAGAGAAAAAAAAAACATCTCAAATGTTAACATGAATCCAATTGGTAAACGATTTGCAAGTATATACTGATTGTTGTGAATATTTATCATTAATTATTCTCGATAGTCATATTTGAAATTGCTTATTATTATCATATACTAATTTGAGTAAGGACCAAAATGTTTTACCGTCCGGACGCGTGCACATCTGGAAGAAATATATCATATCACTACTCTCTTAGGTGGCTTTCTCTTATTGACTTTTTTTGAGTTCTATAATGTCCATTAAAATATAATTAAAACTAACATGAATATACAAAATGTTAGACGAGGACTTCTAAAAAATAATTTCCATGGGTGGGTGTATAGTTTAGAATTGACAACGTTTAAAGTATTTGAAGATCTGGAGCAGTATGTCGATCAAATGTCACTCCCAAATCATTACATATACATGAGGGTGCTATTCCATACATTTATACGTCAATAGAGATTTTCCTCGAATAACTGCCATTTCAAATGTTTAATTAAATCTTCACCACGGTAAATAATATAATCGAAATTATTAAAAATAATTCCAGCAGTTCTTTTTTTTTTTTTTTTTTTTTT
>NW_022752980.1:708672-723398 GCF_011630105.1 Anneissia japonica
TTATATCATGATTCATTTATAAAAAAAAAAAAGTAGTAGTATATACATTGCCTATGCAGCTATTTTGCGATTCATATGGTATTTTAATTAGTTAACCTCGTTAAAATACGTATCGTGTGGTATTGCAATGAGTGAACTGATTAAAGTACCATATGACTCTCATTGTAGCAGAAAAACAATACCATTACAATAAATTATTAATGGGAGGTAGTTTATTAAACATTTTTTAATTATTTAGATTTATGCGTCCCACAGTTGCTATTCTAAAATTCACTTAATGGTGCTAATTTTATATGAATAAACTATTTCGTAGTTTTAAGTGCGCATGCCCATATCCAAAGTCAATTGATATAAACCTATGATGTATACTATTATATTTATATCTATTGACCTTGATATGGGCATGCGCAGCTGAAAATATGTAATAGTTTACTCCTAAAAACATGGGTTCCATACAATCGTTAAACGTTATCGTCGACAAGTTTTGGCGACGCTGACTGATTTGTCGAATTGGAGAGCGTTTCCGATTGCGTCGGGGACGGCTACGCAGTGTAAAGTTTGAAAATTCTATTAAAAACACCGTAGCGACAGTGTAGCAATATCATGTAATTAAAGCTAACGATGAAGAATGTCTATAATTACCCACTCTTACCTTTGCTTTCTTTGCTAACATTTGTTGTGGTATTGAGCGTGGAGGTAAATGAGTCATTATCAGTCGGGGAGATGAACATACTTTTGGTTGTTGAGATGAATGTCAATGAACATCCAACGCTTTTCTATATATTCCTGGTCTGCCTTTTGAACATCGCATCCGTACCTAAGCATAGAAATTATCTCTTGCATCCAGGTTGTACCTGGTTAACAAACATATTTTAATATTATATGTACATATTATATATAATATGAATATTATTTTGATAAAAATAACATTGCTGTGGGAAATAATAGCTAGATCTCGGTAAACATATAAATGTAAAAGCAACAACTAAAATATAAGCGTAATTAAACAGTCAAAAATTGAACCAGGGTATTCGAGGGGAGACACTTCCACACCTCTTCCCCTGTTCCTCTTTCTTTGCCTCTGGTCTACTCAAGGTTCGTCACATACTAATAATTCATTTTCCTGTTGGTTTTTCCTGCCAACAGAAGGAAAAGCCATTGCCGAAAGAAGCAAAATACTTTCTGAGTAACATAACTTTTACAGTGATTTGTATAGAAGTACATCAGCGATTACGCAATAGCTGATTACTAAGCTATAGGTAGCTTTCGCCGCACGACGTTAAACCTTAACTTTAACGTTAGTACCCAATATGCAGCGCGATAGCTCCGCCCTTTTTGTAAACAAATCGAAATACGCATGCGCAAACCCGTAACTAATGTACGTCGAGCACGTAAAATCCTGAAATTAACGTTCTCCGCAACGCAAGATGAAGACATTATAACGTCATCTGTTAACTTTAAGATTAACGTCGTGCGGCGAAAACTGCCTATTGTCGAATACCGTCGCTTAGCGACAACGAACAAAAAGCTTGCTTTGGAGTGCTGACTTCAAATGAATGAAAAAATAACAACGGCATGATTCTTCCAGTTTCTGGTAAAGAATTATAACTTTGTCAAGTAGCTAAAGATACAACAATTTGTGTAAGAATTGCTTTTATTAAATTGATTGTTTAAGTGGAAAAACAGCAAATAAGGAAAAGAAAAGTACTAAACATTTAAGGAAGTTTTCTTATCATTAAGTTTTATTGAAAAAAAATCTATTGAATAATATCATAATGAAAATAACGTTAAACTGTATTTCAGTTTGCTTGAGCTCAATCATGTTTTTTATTATTATTTGATGTGTAGACAATGTTAAAACAAACTTTAAAAAAGAGAAATGAAATAAAAATGGATGAAACTCCTACAAAAGAGAGAGGGGGAGAGAGAAAAAGGAAGAAATTGTTAAATTTTGGTGACGATCCAGATTCAGGTGTGAATTTTATGGTCATTTTGTATCACTAACGTAATATCTCAAAACTTATCAATGGATCGAAGTGAAACTTTTAACAATTGTTTGTCATGGTCCAATGAAGAAATTATTAAATATTGGTGACGATCCGGTGTGGGGTGTGGATATGACGACCATTTAGAAATATTAATAAACGGTTAATTAAACGCAATGGCTGTGAGTATCCATTCACAATCGTCATTTGGGTAATAATCCGAAGTAGGTTGTGGATGTGTTGATCCTTAAAGTGGAACGTCTCAGACCTAAATATTCCCCCTTTTTTTTCAAGGAATAAAGATGCCTAGAATTTTATTTATTTTTTCTTCACGTTTTATTTCGACATTACGGCAATGAAGAAAAGCCCTATGTTTTGTTTTACAAACAGACATGGTATGTATAGTTCTCTTTCTAATTGTATTCTAACTATTGTAAATTCTTATAAATATAGGACTACTGACGATACAATCACTAGTAAACGTTATTATAATTAACCTGATTTAGGTGACGTCATTACAACATCGTCTTCAAAGATCTCTAAATTTGGAAGGTTCTCTATGTGCTTCACTGGCGTTGAAATAGGATGCCGTACACCATCGATCACGTGAGTCCCCATCTCAATTGAGTTAGAATCCATGTCTCTCTACGGCGGCCTAACAAAGTTGCTTTGTAAATCAAATTATATAAGCAAGTGTAATATTATCATTATGATATAAAAAAAATTCATTGAAGCACAATATCAACATATACATTTCAAAACAGTGTCTTAGTTTTAAACAAAGACATCTCTAATTTAAATAGATATATTCTTAGCTTTAATTGAGATAGGCCTATGTCTGTTAAAAGAAAACTCAAATATCTCTATTAGCAATAAACGATAATTCGGCTCACCGTACTACTTATTCACCAAAACAAACCTCTCGTCTGCGTGAAGGTTGAATAATACATGATCTTTTTACGATTGCAGACTACCCACTTCTTTTTAAACCATTACCGTATTTTACGAAGTACCATATTGTCATAGCTTAACAAAGTGACCCAAGCTCACAAAAGGGCTGTAAACTCGCACCGCACTGTATTGAGAAACAAGCCTCCATAGCCAGAATAGGGCGTAGAACGTGAATTTTGTGTGAATTAAGTTTTTGTGTAATAAATAAAGTATAACATTTAATCTTACTATTCCTGAAATTTTAGTTTAAAATTATAAATAAGATGTAAGAAATTTAGCCATTTTCGGATGGGAGCTAGTGAAAAATGAATAGAAACCTGCCAAAAATAAAAGCATTATTCTGAAAACTTGATTTAAGAAAGTTGATAAGATGACAATTATTCCAATGGTCATAACTTTGATTCCAGACACCTGATTGAGTTCATTTAACTGTCATTTTAAAGTAAATGATATGTTCTATGCCATTATAACTCATTTTGGCCTGAGGACGAGTTTACAGCGTTTTTGTGAGCTTGGGTCACCTAAATTCGTGGTTGTCAGCGCAGTGGGCACACAACGTTAATTCAACGTTAAATCAACGTTGAAATGTGAGAAGTTGAAATCATTTTGACAACATACACTCAACATTGAAAATATGTTGTGCTTTTAACTCAAGTTCCGGTTGATTATTTGACGTTAATTCAACGTTGAAATGTTGAAATTTGGTTGATAATTTTAATGTTACAGTTACAACATAAGTTTAACATCTTTTCAAGGTCAAGTTAAAATATAGCTTGCATTTCAATGTAGAATGAACATTGAAAATGTGTTACGTTTTTCAACCAAACTCCTATTGTTTTTTCATCGTTAAATAGACGTTGCAAATAATATGTTGAGATTATAAAGTTACAGTATCAACATAAGTTCAATGTTTTTTTCAGTGTGAAGTTAAAATATAATTATTTATTCAACTTTATTTCAATTGAATTCATTTTTAAGGATTTTAACATAACAATTACAATCTTTATTCAACATTTTTTCCCACGTTAAGTCTAAATATAATTTTTATTTCAATGTAGAATCAACGTTGAAAATGTGTTGTGTTTTTACAATGTATTCACTACTTACTCAACATTATTTCAACAATAAATAAACTTTGAAAACTGGTGTATCGGATACCGATACATATGTTGATATGTTTTTGGTCATAGGCAGTAACCAAAGATCTTATAAACACAAGATAGCTTCTCCACGATTTACGCGTGCAAATTATGTGATAACCATAGAGCTATTTAACAACTAGAGTGCTGACAAGATGGCGGAGCAATGCAGAGTTCTGTATGTGTACCATCCAAGATGGCCGCCGTAGGAAAGCGCCACCTTCAGGCTTAGTATACATATTATTACCATACATAATCCTTCTGACTGAATATTATTTCATTAATGATAATTATTATTGATAATGACAAATTATTAAACTGTCGTAGCCAAAAAGAGGCCAAGTAGAGCATCTTATTCAAAAATTTAAAAGAATTAAAATCGTGTACATTACACCCATACACTGCAACGCTCGAGTTTTAAAACACAGGTAACAAGCTGTACTGTACTTTCTGTGTAAATTGATGGCACCATTGAAAATGATAGTGCTCAGGCGAAATTTGATTGGTTGAATCTATGGCAGCCATCTTGGATGGTACACACACACAGCTCTGCGTATTTCGAACATCGAATACATTGCGCACTAGATCTTATTATATCTCTATGGTAATAACGCATGCGACGCCCTCTTGCAAAATTGAAAACTTTTGAACCTTGACCGCTCTGACCATAGTGTACGCCGCGCGACTTTATGTTACGTGTAACAATTAGAAGCGTCCGATTTACAATTCGCCCTCTCTTTAGAACATTAGGTACACGGAGAGTAATGTTACCCCAACTGCGTGGCGGCGCTATATAGTAATAATAAAGGAGCCGCTCTGGTTCGTTGGTTTCCTGTAGTTTCTCCACTTAGTAAAATATTCAAATTTTACCCTATTCCCAATCAATTTTAATGCAAATACGCGGAATAGTTCTTTGGTAACATCCATTTTGAATTAATCAAAACTTTCGAATGATTGATGTTCTCTTGATATGTCTGATTTTTTTTTATGCAGTGACACCTGAACCGGTAAATATTCTTTATTCAATGTTTAAGTAATATACCAGGAACATATTGATGTACTTTCTGGTTAGCGGGAATATTGTGGTATTATGCCTCGTTTAATTTAGATATACAGGTACTGCATAGCCTTTTGCTCTGTATGGAGTTCTCACGTAGTCGGGTGTACGCATTACTGTACGCATTACTTGTACATGTATGCGTAGCCTAGGCCTAGTTAATTGTTAAATCATTCCATGCGAACATATTAAGAAACTGAGATGATTCTACTATATTTTTCACACTCATAATTGTATTGATAATCACCATGACAATTGCTATATTGAACCATTTGATTATTTTATTTATATGATATTGCATTGTAAGCACTCTAGGCTTAAATTGAAAGTTATTGTGTTTGAAACTGCCTTCATCGATGATTCGCTGAAAGTCGTCGTACACTCCATGCGGGTCCGTTCCGCTTGATTGAGCAGCACAGCAGGATACTGCTAATACTGTTACTATTCTCTATACTAGGATTTACATTTGACTATGGGATTATTTGTAATACAATGACTTACCTATGAAAACGATTATAATAATATACTAAATTAATGATGATTGATAATGATATAATTAGTAGTTACAGTTTATACTGTGGATGCAGCAGTGTTGAGAATGATATGATAAATAACTACATAAGCCTGAAGTTTGATTTATTGATGATTTAATTAATTAGTGTTTATGATTGTATTGCTATTTTCTGAATGTTAATAAGTATGATTGTTGTTATTTGATTGCCAGAATTACGACAAGGCTTGATATGACGGCAAGAAAGATATAATAAATGATACAGCCGAAGCCAGTAAAATCGTTTTAGTGTCCTTATTGATGAGCATATATTAAAGCTGCTACGTTGTGGCAGCTACAACTGGTTTAGATATTAAACAGTAACAACATTAGTTCAACATCTTTTCAATGTAATGTTAAAATATAGTCTGTATTTTAACATATAATCGACGTTAAAACTATGTTACTGTTTTTTTTTTTCTATGTTAAATAAACGTTGAAAATATGTTGAGATTTTAATGTTACAGTAACGTCTTTTCAACTTCCAAGTTTAAATATAGTTTGCATTTTAATGTAGAATCAACGTTGAAAAAGTGTTATCATGACCACAATCCTATTGTTTATTGGAGGTTTTTTAACGTTAAATGAACATTGCAAATAGGCCTATGTTGAGATTTTTAAATTAGTATCAACATAAGTTCAATGTTTTTTCATTCTCAAGTTAAAATATAGTTTTTTACTCAACTTTATTTCAATATTGAATTCATTTTGAAAACTGGTTGGGATGTTAACGTAACATTTAATACAATGTTTATTCAACAGTTTTCCAACGTTACTCTATGTATAATTGTTATTTCAATGTAGAATCAACGTTGAATTGTGTTGTGTTTTTTTTACAATATATCCTTTACTTTAATTCAGCGTTATTTAAACAATAAATAAACATTGAAGGTTTGGATATTAAAATTACAGTAACAACATTTGTTCAACATCTTTTCAATGTAATGTTAAAATATAGTTTGTATTTTAACGTATAATCAACGTTTAAAATGTTACCGTGTGTTTTTAAACCAAAAACCGATTGTTCATTTAACGTTTGAAGTATGTTACAGGCCTACTACTAGGCCTATATATAGATTTTACTCAACTTTATTTTAACATTGAATTCACTTTGATATCTGGTTAAAATTTTAACACAACAATTACATTTTTTATTCAACATTTCATTTAAGTTTATTTGCTTTGATGTAATATATTTGATTCAATTCTTTTCTTATTGTATATTGTATTACTTTTTGTATGGAAAATAAAAGTATGATTTGATTTGATTTGAACCAGGCGGATAATTTACAAAGATCATTATTGACAAGAAAAATAAGATTATCAAAATCGGGGTGAGAAATAATTATATTAGTATATCAGCAAATATGAAAATGAAAATACATTGGACGTGTGAAAAATATCATTAATAATGAAAATGAAAAGTAAAGAACCCAAAAAAGATCCCGTAGAAATCTATATTGGATAGTAGATATTAATGTATTATTATTACAATAATGAACATTTTGGGTCCGATTAGTCAGGTTACTCCTAAACAGATCAAGGGCAACACCACGAACACCATAATGGAATAATTTGGCCAGCAAAATATCGTGATTTATGGTATCGAACGCTTTTGAAATGTCTATGAATATACCAAGAGTATGTTGATTGTTATCTAAATTGCTGACTACAATTGTATGCTTCTATTATAAGAAAGCCATATATGAAGAATACTTAGTGCGAAAACCAAAAATAACGAGAAATAAAATTATAAAGTCTATTATAAATCAAACGTTTAAAGATTTTGGATAACACGGGAAGAACAGAAATTGGACGATAATTACTACAAATGTCAGGAGGGCCAGCCTTGTGAAAGGGGATAACCTTAGCTATTTAAGTTGATCGGGAAAAATGCCGGAACGAATAGAAGTGTTAAAGATATATGCTAGAGGCAATGCAATGGAATTTTTAGCCGATTTAATAATGTCTCGTCTAAGTTCATATCCACAACTTGTGCTAGATTTAAGTGTATTGAAAGTCCAGATAACTTCTTCTGCATTTGTAGGTGATAGAAATAGAGAGTTAACAGTATGTGGAGTGCTGCAGAGGATGTCCTCTAGACTTGTATTCACTTCAGGAATTTTGTTAATTAATTCAGGACCAATCTGGGTGAAAAAATCATTAAATCCTCCTGCAATAATTTTAGGATTAGACTCTTCATATCCATTTATAGTAAAAAAAAAAAAGATTGAGGATTTTTTCTACATATACACTATTAAGAATATTCCAAGTTTCAGTCAAATTAGACCTGTTTTCATTAAGTATCAGTAAAATAGCGTCTTTTAGATGTCCTTATAATAGCCTGGTTCACGTCGAACTTTATCTAGATATACCCCTCTTGAAACATGGTACGATAATCCCTAATGGCGTTCGATGCCAAGTTAGAGCCAGATAAACAGCCAACCAGTTTCAGGCCGTCGACGCCACACGGTGGAAAGGCTTGTTTAATAAAACATCTACTGTATTTTACGAACCTCTAGTACCAAGTGGTATTCGTTCAAAAAAATTGTGAACTACAGTAGAAAAGGTGTGAATTTCCACTACCTAACCTAGCCGACCAGTACGAACCAACGACAGTGCACCAACGTGTTTCTATCGCAATCTAAAAGATTCTCTAAGCCCTAGCTAATTTTACCTTCGATAAAAAACGAATTATTTTAATCGCTAGCTAGCATTCTTCCATTTAACAAAATATTGTTTAATTTTCAATTAAAACGTCTGTATACTTTATGGACCTTTCTGTCCTGTTTTGTAGTTTTTAGATCGCTCAACTGTGTTGTTTTACATGCACTTTGCGAAAATCTAGCTTCGCGGTGTCAAATAAGTTGCTGACTTCCACACACTTTTTTATTTAGTCATCGTAAACATGTGCGCTTATTTTAACGACTAGCGTTGGTGGTAGTTCGTTGAAACTTAATTAATAGCGACTATTATAGCAGAAATAGAAAAGATTGAATTGTCAATAAATAAATACAACAAATCTGATTTTATTATTAGGAAAAATATACATTATCACTTTGAAAAACGTACGCAATCGGACTTTTTAACGTTATTACTTGGTCAATGATGCAAAGGGCAAAGGTCATTGGTAACATCGACTATTCGTAAAACGGACGTTTGCTGGGTTTTTATCCATAACATTACAAATAATTTCTAAAAACCAGATTAATGAGACTACTTCGATACTGTTGTTAGCATTGTTGGAGTACGTTGTTGCCAGCCAGAAGATGATAATGGTGGTAATGTACAATACAACAACGCTGGCTTAGATTCCTACGTTACGTAATCGTGTTCTTGTAATCCGAGCCGACTTTACCGTAAAGCAAGTTAATTTACCGTTATTCTAGTAAAGTTAAGTCACTTAACTTTAGTGACTTAATTCCTTTATCTAGCTATAATTGAGTGGTTCATGTCGAACTTTTAACTAGTTAAGTGGATCTATATCTAGATAAAAGTTCGACGTGATCTGTTTTAATACACTACTTAGATAGGCTTTTCTTTTTCCATCTTGATTTCAGAGGTCAAAAACATTTTTCAATTTTTGTTCAATCATGTAGTGGTGTAGACTAGTCTTTTAGGAACATTATGTGGGAAAACATTGTTGGATACGACGCCCCGTTAGGGAGTTATGATTTTTTAAATATTAACATGATGTCATAAATTCAGCCCAAAGGTTTATATTATTTCAGTTGGTTACGCACCGCTGATTCGTAATGTTTGTCATTACTTCAAGATGTCTACCGATTCGTGGAAAAGGCCAAAACATTCTTTAAAAGTGTTACAAGACCAAAGTCAATGTAACTAGGGTTAAAAATAAGTCTAGTTACATTGACTTTGGTCTTGTAATACATTTTAAGAAAGTTTTTGAAAACGTTTAAAAACAGCAAAATAACGTTATAATAACGTTTCTGAATGTTAAATTAAAACGTTATTAAAACGCTTTAAAAACTCCACATAAATATGTTTTTAAAACGGTATACTGAAACGTTTTACAAATGTAATAAAAGCCCTTTTAAAAACCCTTTTTAAAACGTAAAACGAGACCAAAGTCTATGTAACCAATGCTATCTCTACGTTATGATGACGTTTTTAAAACGTTACATTAAAACGTTATTATAACGCTTTTAAACTCAACACAATTACGTTTCTAAAACGTATTAATTAAACGTTTTTTGAACCAAATTCATACGTTATTATAACGTTATTTTAACGTAAAATTGTTAGCTGGAATACTATGCAGGGAGACACTGTACGTTACGATTATATTGTGCATGACTTTAATCGTAAGGATAGATACGCCTAAATAACGTAGGCCTATCTACTCTTAATTATCAATGTATTATATTTTATAGACTTAATGATGAATTGCGGGATGTTTCAACAATTATGCTAATAGTAACGATGTGAATTGTGTAGTGATAGATCAAGGAAATTCTTGTTCACCATAATTAATTAATTAATGCTATGAACGTTAATCGTACGTATCGTTAATGATTGCTGTGATTTGCATATTTATCATTATGTACCATTTACCTATAATTCAGATATGAAATGAGATTAAGTCGTATAAACATTAAGTCGTAATAAACACACAGTTGAGTTTGAACGGTTTAATATTCAATGTTTTGCCGGTGTAGTTTCACCGAGTTGTTTACTTATTGGCGTTTATAAAATGATGTGTTTTTGTCAATGTACATTCAATTAAGGTAACTTAAATTGCAGCATAAATTGCATATTGATGGTCATACGATACATACGGTAATATTATGCATGTTATTTATATCTTTGCAGTGCTCTTTTCCTTTGCTATTTTCTTTTTTCTTGATTTCTTTTGTTATGCAGTTCGTTAATAAAGTTTGAAAGGAAAGTAATCGTTGTGCTGTGACTCGTACTCTGAGTGTTGGGGACGACTCGAGCCAAATCAGTCCCAGTGCAATCCCCGAAACATAACATTACCAACTAAACATGAACCCATAAAAATCATTAAAAATAAATATAATACTATGGTAATAACTTAGTATCACTAGATTATTCGTAATGTTGAAAACAACAACTGCAAAATTAATATTTCAGTAAAAAAAACCAAGTACTTCTGTGGAATCAAACTAATAGTTATAAAATTTGGTGAAGAAATAAAATCATATTCCATTCTTTGCGACCAGCCTCAAATTCTTCTGTCAAGATCAGTTTCCATTTCCCATCAGACTCCAAAGCTTTCATTTCGCCTTCTAGTTTTCCATCATTGAAGTCGAGGCAGGTTTCTAAAAAGCTTCTCCGCATGGCGTTCAGTATGTAACCTCCTAAAATGAGATATTGACAGTACCTGGTGTTGATTTGTATATTTTTTTTACTAAAATTATATATATATATATATATATATATATATATATATATATATATCCTATATAATAATTATGTATAAATCAGAAAAAGAAAGTAAATAAAGTGTTCGAATAAAGGACATGATGGTAGATCGTGTAGCATAGCTTGAATCTGTTCAATCATGAAGTCCGTGTGGTGTAATGGATATGACGTTCGCATTGCCAGTGAGCGGTCACTGGGCCGAATCCCGTCGGAGTCATTTTATTACACAACATATTTATTTATAGGACAACATTCGTTGAGAGCTATGCTACACGATTTACTGTCATGTCCTTTATTCGAACACTGTATACATTGCTTTTGTGATTTATGTATATATCAGGGGCGTAGTAGAGCCGGGTATCGGCCTTCCATAGAAGAGGAATTAAAATTGCCCGATAATTACCTCGCTTCTTCAAAGGAACATACTTGGGGCCCTGAGTTGACTTGGGACCGAGTTGACTTGGGGCCGAGTTGGAATGGGGCCGAGTTGACATGGGGCCGAGTTGACTTGGGGCCGAGTGACTTGAATTCAAGGTAGGCAGATCGCTGAGAAAATGTTTCAGTTGCAAAGATAGCGATAGTGGTATTAAATAGTGCTAGGAGAATGGAAGGCATCTAATATGAATTGTATTATTGCTTTTTTTGAAATCCGATTGTAAACCCGCGCGTATGAGCCAGGGACGTAGCCAGGATTTTGAAAGGGGGGGGGGGAGCCGTTATGCGAATTACGTATGACCCCGGCGGGGTCAAGGGGGCGAATCCCCCTGTGAAGTAGCGCAATCTGAACGTTCTTAGGACTGTTTGAGAGGATTAAGTGAAAATTGCAACAGACGCATTATAAATAAGCGCAAAAATAATTATATAATAAATCAACAGTGGCAGATCCAGGAATTCGAAAGAGAGGTAAACCAGGGAGGGACTTTCACAGACCGAGGAATCACCCACCTCAGCCCCAACATGGTTGGGGCTGAGGTAATAAAATTTATGATTAAGGCATCTCTAGATGGCCGGAAATTACACTCTCGCATTTCAATTTGAATATATTTTTCTTTCTTTTGTTTTCTTAAAAAATGAAGGGTGGAGGGGGGGGGGCCTTGAATCCACATCTGCTCAAAACATTCTTTATCCAGAATAGTCATAATCACGAAAAATGGACATGAAAAATCAGATCACATCCTAAAAACAAACAGCAATCACTAAGAGATACATCAGGAGCCGACTCGATGGAGTTTAATATCATACCCAGGGAAGGGCACAGATCGACACCCACCTCAGCCCCACCATGGCTGGGGCTGAGGTGAGAAAATTTGAGGAAATTGTACCTCTAGATGGCTAGAAATGACACTTTTAATAAAATTCATCATCATCACATCACCATTAGCCAAAATGAAGCGCCAAAAAAAATTCTCATGATCTTTCATCAGGGATTTTTGACAACCATAGAGATCTTATTAATGTGTGTGTATACCATAGAAAACATAGGCCTACTTCAAAAACGTGATTTCACAACCACCTCAGCCCCACCATGGCTGGGGCTGAACATTTGAGGAAATAGTACCTCTCGAGATGGTCGGAAATGACACTTTTATATAGTAAAATTCATCATCATCACATTACCATTATAGTCAAAATGAAACGCCAACAAATTTGTCATGATCTTTTATCAGGAATCTACTTAATATCCAGGACAACTTAGGCCTAATTATAGCTTACTAAGCTTTAACTATACAGTATATACTATAGTATGATCAACAAATCATAACTTTTTTTTCGCATTTAACACAATTTTCCTCTCTTTTTATTGCTATTAATATTATTATCAATTATTACTATCGTCATCATCATCATTGTTATTATTATTATTACTATTAGTAGTAGTATTATTAAACAAACATGATCTTTTATCAGGGATTTTTGACAACCATAGAGATCTTATTAATGTGTGTGTGATATACCATAGAAAAAAAACATAGGAAAAAAAAGCTTAAAAACATTGTCTTTGAGTATGTACTTTACATAGGGCTACTTCAAAAACGTGATTTCACAACGTTCTCAGCCCCACCAAAATTTGAGGAAATAGTACCTCTCGAGATGGCCGGAAATGACACTTTTATATAGTAAAATTCATCATCATCACATTACCATTATAGTCAAAATGAAACGCCAACAAATTTCTCATGATCTTTAATCAGGGATCTACTTAATATCCAGGACAACAGGCCTAATTATAGCTTACTAAGCTTTAACTATATATACTATATTATGATCAACAAATCACAACTTTTTTCGCATTTAGCACAATTTTCTTCACTTTTTATTGTTACAGTATTAGTATTAATATCAATTATTCCTATTGTCATCATCATCAATGTTATTATTATTATTATTACTATTAGTAGTAGTATTATTAAACAAACATTTAAAGAAACTTGCAAAAGGATAAAAACGAAATTGAACCACAGTATCGCATTTCTATCTTAAAAGACCTGGCTTGAGATTTATGGATTTAAGATTTTTTTAATCACGCTTAGGCCTATGTGTTCTATTATGCCTATGTATAACGTGTACTGATGCATATTTACAAGTTTAGAAGTATTCATTTTGAGTGATCCCAGGAAAGAATTTGTATTGGCTCAAGAATAAGCTTTAAAATTTTAACACTGTGTACAAAGGGGGGGAGCCGCGGCTCCCACTGCTCCCCCCCTGGATACGTCCCAGGTATGAGCTGCTAGCAAGGTCTAGGTCAGCATGTGTTGAGGTATTTAAACACTTGCTATTGTATTATCAATGATATTATGGCAATGACGATCTATCTAGGCCTTAGCCTTATACCTTTTAGGGCATATTATTACCCTCGCCCCACAAAGTGAGAGAAGAAGGTATTGCAATGAGCTCCGTCTGTCTGTCCGTCTGCACGTCGATCTGTCTGTCAGTCTGTTTGTGACCTGTAGGGGCTCACACAGTCTGCGCAGAGACTAGTGACCTGAGGTCATTATGTACTACACGAGTCTCTCTCTCTCTCTCTCACACACACACACACACACATTCACGACCGGCGGGACGAGAGGAATGACAGTACAGTGGACTGAGAGAGGAATTACATTGACAATCATTTTCACTTACTTCTCAACGGTCCGTACCTCTTGTAGAACGCAGATTGGTAAGTATATTTATTACTTAACCAAAGACGTTTACTTAACCAAAGTCATTTGACTAGGCCAGGCTGACTCGAGCGGATTGACCCCAGACCGACTCGAGCGTACCGACCACGTGTCAAATTCTGGCCAGCGGACTGTAGGTAGCCTGGAAGGCATGAAAGCCCGATTTATGGGCTTGCTACTTTAAGCCTATGTTAGGCCTCGTTTGGCTGATGAATTGGAGAAGTAAGATGCAGATTTTATGTTTTTTAACAGATACTAACAGATACACAAATACTAGATAATCTGAGATTACAAACCCTCACCCTGCTGTCGCGCCATATCTTTGTATCCGCTGTTTATTGTGTTTATTATTTATTGTTTATTGTGTTGTATTGTAGTGGTATAATATTACAAGCTATAGATATCAGGTTAATGTAGTCGAGCGGTAAAGGTGCACGTTTTGTGTGTAAATATAATCGAACGTTTGGGGTTCAAATC
>NW_022752980.1:724009-731378 GCF_011630105.1 Anneissia japonica
ATGTGTATAAGAGACAGCTGTCATGTCCTTTATTCGAACACTGTATACATTTCTTTTGTGATTTATGTATATATCAGGGACGTAGTGGAGCCGGGTATCGGCCTTCCATAGAAGAGGAATTAAAATTGCCCGATAATTACCTCGCTTCTTCAAATGAACATACTTGGGGCCCCGAGTTGACTTGGGACCGAGTTGACTTGAAGCCGAGTTGGAATGGGGCCGAGTTGACATGGGGCCGAGTTGACTTGGGGCCGAGTGACTTGAATTCAAGGTAGGCAGATCGCTGAGAAAATGTTTCAGATGCAAAGATAGCGATAATGGTATTAAAAAGTGCTAGGAGTATGGAAGGCATCTAATATGAATTGTATTATTGCTTTTTTTGAAATCCGATTGTAAACGCGCGCGTATGAGCTGCTAGCTAGGTCTAGGTCAGCATGTTGAGGTATTTAAACACTTGCTATTGTATTATCAATGATATTATGGCAATGACGATCTATCTAGGCCTTAGCCTTATACCTTTTAGGGCATATTATTACCCTCGCCCCACAAAGTGGGAGAAGAATGTATTGCAATGAGCTCCGTCTGTCTGTCCGTCTGCACGTCGATCTGTCTGTCAGTCTGTTTGTGACGTGTAGGGGCTCACACAGTCTGCGCAGAGACTAGTGACCTGAAGTCATTATGTACTACACGAGGCTCTCTCTCTCACGCACACATTCACGACCGGCGGGACGAGAGGAATGACAGTACAGTGGACTGACAGACGAATTACATTGACAATCATTTTCACTTACTCCTCAACGGTCCGTACCTCTTGTAGAACGCAGATTGGTAAGTATATTTATTACTTAACCAAAGACGTTTACTTAACCAAAGTCATTTGGCTAGGCCAGGCTGACTCGAGCGGATTGACCCCAGACCGACTCGAGCGTACCGACCACGTGTCAAATTCTGGCCAGCGGACTGTAGGCAGCCTGGAAGGCATGAAAGCCCGATTTATGGGCTTGCTACTTTAAGCCTATGTTAGGCCTCGTTTGGCTGATGAATTGGAGAAGTAAGATGCAGATTTTATGTTTTTAACAGATATAAAGAAAAAAAAATATAAGATGCACAAATACAAGATAATCTGAGATTACAAATCCTCACCCTGCTGTCGCGCCATATCTTTGTATCTGTTGTTTATTGTGTTTATTATTTATTGTTTATTGTGTTGTATTGTAGTGGTATAATATTACAAGCTATAGACATCAGGTTAAATGTAGTCGAGCGGTAAAGGTGCACGTTTTGTGTGTAAATATAATCGAACGTATGGGGTTCAAATCTCACTCTAACTTGTTTTTATTATTATTATTATTATTATTTTGTTATTATTATTATTTATGCATATATATTGAAATTTAAAAAAGAATTGTAAAATAATAAAATGAAGAAATGTATTCTATAAGATGTCTGTGAAGCCGTTTTTGAGATATGCCGCACACAAAAAATCACACAAAACGAGATAATGTTACACACACACATGCAAACTTACTCGGAGATAATAATAATAATAATAATAATAATAATAATATTTGAATGCTCCAGTATCTGTATAATATATAAAACAATAATAATAATAATAATAATGAAAATAATAACGTAATTGAACGTACAGGGTTGAAATCTCACTCTTTTTTTATTATTACTATTATTATTTTATTATTATTATAATTATTATTTGTGCATCTTTCATATTTTTTGAATGCTTAATATATATGCACAAATAACAAAAATAACAAAATAATAATAATTAAAAAAAAAACTAGATTGAGATTTCAACTCCATACTTTCGATTATCTTTACACACAAAACGTGTTACTGCTCAGCCACATTTCACCTAATACATATAGCCAGTAATATTATACCCCTATAATACAACAAGAACAACCAGCGGATAAAAAGATATGGCGCGATAACAGTGCGAGGGTTTGTAATAGATTATCTTTTTAATTATTCAAACAAGCTGCTTATTGCCATTTTAAATCAATACAGACCTACTGTAGGCCCTCCCTAAGGCCTTGGCCTAGTGGCTAAAAGTAGGCCTAGGCCTTTAGATGCACATCTAGGCCTACTAGTTAGACATAGCGAGATTTGGCATACATTTAGTTCCCGTCTGGGAAAATTTTCAGTTTTTATATAGGTATTTATTTTAATGTATTTATCGCAATAAAGAATCTCGTGTTCTGGATACTAAAAGTGTTTACCTGGCTTAACGATACGTATCCATTCTCTAAAACAGTTGGCCTTCAAACCCGACGGGAAGAAACCGCCAACGCATATCAATCCATCATAGAAATCTATAAAAGTAAATAGCAAGTGCTTTTATAGCTATTCTCGACCTTGCTTGCCGTGGTTTTGTTCAGTGTATTCAGGGGGTTATAAATAACAACTCCCTGGTGTATTGATACCCAAAAAGAAAGAAATGAATAGTCCATGGATCACAAACCTTATTTCCAGGCGCAAACGGAGTTACATACAGTAACTACAAAAGGGCTTAACATGAGATATAAAAAAACAGTAAATAGAGGATTGCTTTAAAAGCGATCTAATTCAATCCACTCTCTTAAAAATTGCTTTACAAAGAACAATTGCACATATAGAGTCGGCAAGAAGAATTAACACATCAATGCATGCAGAAGAAAAACCAACTAAACAAAACATTCAAATAAAAAAAATTAATACAAAATTTAAAAAATAATTATACAATTGTAATATTAATTAATCAATATAATTTTTCAAAGAAATATTGGAATTTATAAAAGATCAATACAAAGGGCACAAACAAATTTACAATACTTGATCCATAAGATTTTTAAAAGATCTAAGAAACTCGTTTGCCAGAGAACATGGAAGACCAGCAGAAATTTGTAATTCTTAGAACTATGTAAATGAGTTAATAAATTTGATGACAATTAAAACAAGATTTTATGACTTCGTGCCATACACCGCTTTTGAAATATATTTGTAAATCCAGTGAATGATGATGCAATTTTGTCCAGTATTGTTTTCATGCAGAGGTGGCACCAAGATTTGGCAACGGTCGGTCGCCTAATGTAATATACTAATTTATCCCATTGAAATAAAATAAGATAAAATAAGACAAAACTGAGAAACTATTTTTTACCTGTGGCTAAATTCAGAGTTTGTCCAGAAAAAAATTCACAGAACAATCGTTTGAATATCTGTTTGTTTTCAGCAACTTGCAAACACTTGGGGGCACAATCAAACCCATCAATATTTTGAAAGCCAAGTTGATACAGCTAGATCAAATAAATAACAATTTTAACAAGAAGACAAATGAGACAAGAAATTTAAAAAGTTCAACGGAACGCGTGATTTTTTAAATTATAATTATTTCCTATAAAAACATTTTGGTAATTCATCAAACGATGTTTTTAGACCAATGGCACTGGATTGGATTGGATTTATTCAGTGTAAACACCAAGTGGATGAGCTAGCAACAGTAAGCAGGTCGCACTCGAAAGAAGACTTGACATTATGATGACGTATGTAGGCCTAGCTAGTATTTTCGGTAAACTACACCTTTATATGTAAATTAATGTTGTGCGTTGAACTTTTAAACAGAAGGTTACATTTTTGTCTTCTGTGTATTATCTATTATATAATATAGATATAAACAAATATATAAATAATAACAGTCCTAGAAGGTAAGCCTAGATGCACATTAGCTGTCTCTTATACACATCTAGATGTGTATAAGAGACAGACCCAACAATTCAATTTCTGGACGCGGATCGGGGTAAATTGAAAAAAAAAACTATGGTATTATTTTAGTCACTTATAGTTTTGCTATAAATGTGAAAATTGGCAATAAACTTAATTAAATAGTTACTCTTTAAATCAAATTTGATTGAAATGATCATAATGCCAATTTCCAAGATGGCGTTCATCTTGAGGAAGATGATATATATGATCAATAATAATGACATCAGTATAGTAAGAATAACAGTACTAACGCTGATATTAATGTGAATTATAAACTATAATTTTTATTTAAAACGCATCAGAATAATTATATAGAGTTATCTATGTGACCCAAGACCATAAAAGGGCTGTAAACTCGTACCATATCAAAATGGATTTTTAATGTAAATGAATAGAGCACATCATTAACTTTATAATAAGGGGTCATTGACCTTGATACCCAAAAAGAAAGAAATGAATAGTCCATGGATCACAAACTTTATTTCCAGGCGCAAATGGAGTTACATACAGTAACTACAAATGGGCTTAACATGAGATATAAAAAACAGTAAATAAAGGATTGCTTTAAAAGCGATCTAATTCAATCCACTCTCTTAAAAATTTCTTTACAAAGAACAATTACACATATAGAGTCGGCAAGAAGAATCAACACATCAATGCATGCAGAAGAAAAACCAACTAAACAAAACATTCAAATAAAAAAAATTAATACAAAATTTTAAAAAATAATTATACAATTGTAATATTAATTAATCAATATAATTTTTCAAAGAAATATTGGAATTTATAAAAGATCAATACAAAGGGCACAAACAAATTTACAATACTTGATCCATAAGATTTTTAAAAGATCTAAGAAACTCATTTGCCAGAGAACATGGAAGACCAGAAAATTTGTAATTCTTAGAACTATGTAAATGAGTTAATAAATTTGATGACAATTAAAACAATATTTTATGACTTCGTGCCATACACCGCTTTTGAAATATATATGTAAATCCAGTGAATGATGCAATTTTGTCCAGTGTTGTTTTCATGCAGAGGTGGCACCAAGATTTGGCGACGGTCGGTCGCCTAATGTAATATACTAATTTATCCCATTGAAATAAAATAAGATAAAATAAGACAAAACTGAGAAACTATTTTTTACCTGTGGCTAAATTCAGAGTTTGTCCAGAAAAAAATTCACAGAACAATCGTTTGAATATCTGTTTGTTTTCAGCAACTTGCAAACACTTGGGGGCACAATCAAACCCATCAATATTTTGAAAGCCAAGTTGATACAGCTAGATCAAATAAATAACAATTTTAACAAGAAGACAAATGAGACAAGAAATTTAAAAAGTTCAACGGAACGCGTGATTTTTTAAATTATAATTATTTCCTATAAAAACATTTTGGTAATCCATCAAACGATGTTTTTAGACCAATGGCACTGGATTGGATTGGATTTATTCAGTGTAAACACCAAGGATAGCCCACGAAAGTCTAGAAGAAGACTTATTTCCAGTTGGGTCCATCTGGTAGTATTTGGACAGTACACCGGGAGACAATCCCCTACTCTTTTGCGAAGAGTGTACTGTGTTCTTTAACGTGCACATGGGCCATAAATGCATACGGGACCAACGTCTTATCCGAAAGACGGTGCGCTATTGTAACTTCTATTTCAGCCCTCTAGCTGAAACACAAGGAGAGGCAGCGATGGGAATTGAACCAGGGACCTAGAGATCTCCATGGTTTAGCGCACACACAGTGGCTACCACCAGACTAGCCGACTGAGCTAAGCACATTTTGTTAAACATTCATTTCTGGCCCTGTTCTGATTGGTCGATTGTTAAGTTTGATCGAAAATCTGGAAAAGACTATTGTGGTGTGCCGAATAGATCTGGAATAAATAGGGTCAATATTTGGGCTTACGGAGAATCCTTTACAGCTCCCTATAACATATCTATCTCTTCACGTTCTCGGACATTTTTGGACTTGCTTTCTGGAGTTCACAATATACTAAAGCAACATTTCTCGATTTTTAAAATTGATATACGAATTAATATATTTACCTGTTCGCCTACAAGTCCGGTCCCACATCCAAAGTCAAGAATGTTGGCCTTTCTGTCAGGTATATGCTTTGAGAGTAGGGTGCTGCAATATTTCAGTGCAGTATAACCGCTTCCCTTTGAAAACTTAAAAACATTTTTCTTGTTCATACGAAGTATAGCTTATATTACGATTTACTTAGTTGTCTATAATATTTAGTGAGGTGGTTAAAGTTGCCATTTTTAATGCCAGATTAAAGATGCTGTCCATCACGAGCTAAACAAATTAAATTTGAATTGCTAAATTGGTATATTTAAGTTGGCCATTAACTTAAGTGAAACAAAAATCCCCGCCCATAATAATAATAATAATAATAATAATAATAATAATAATAATAATAATAATAACAATAATAACAATAATAATAATAATAATAATAATAATAATAATAATAATAATAATAATAATAATAATAATAATATTATATTGAGATGCAAGTTGGTCTATATAAATGTGCTAAAATTACTCTCTTGCGTGGAAAAAATGTTCAGACAACAAAGAACTGATTAAGGAGCTTGACAATAAAAAAATTCATACAGATATCTAGGAATAGAAGAGAGTCATGACATTTACCATGCAAGACCACTGAAAATGATACCTGTCGCTATATGGAACGTCCACAAGGAGTCAATAATACACCACATAATTTCTGGATGTCCCGCCATCAGAATACCTGACACGCCACAATAATATAGCTAGGTTCATACACTATAAAATAGGACTTAACGAAGGATTCAATATCTGTGCGCAACAATGGTACCAACATCATCCTAGCGCTATGGAAGAAAACACTAACGCAATTGCACTATCCACACAGACAACACAATCCGGCACCAATCGCACTGACATTGTATATATTGACAAGTCAAACAGTAGAGCGGTTGCAATAGACGTAGCAGTTCCATCAGACTACAACTTAACCACAAAAAGAGCAGAAAAAATGGAAAAGTACATCGACCGAATTATCGAAATGAAGAGACTATGGAAATTTTAAAAACAAATCAAAATTGTGCCAGTGATAATAGGAGCTGCAGGATCAGTAGACAATAATTTCAAAAGAGACTTGTGCACGCATCTGGAATAATTAAAAAGTAGCACCATTCTTTTAGGTGCCTTAACATTTTGGTATTTTTTAGTTCCTATTTATATCTATTAAAATATCGTTAAAAAAGTAATTCTACCGTATCAGCAGCTCTGCTACTTCAGGGCCAACATGAGAAAGGCATCTATAAATGATTAACTACCATTAATTTCTTAAAACGTGCTCGGAGAGCAAGCTGTTTGTCTCCGTAGCATAGCCCTAATATAACAATAGGATCTGACGTAACACTTTTTGTGGCGTCATGACCATACAGGGGCCTATCTAGCTACAAACAGTATGGTATGTATGGCATGTGGGCTTTTATTGGATTGGTTAAGGTTATGATTTGAGGAGCCGTATTGAGCCACAGACGTTATGGTTTGGTCTAGTCCATAGTGGTTAGGTATCGATAGTATATCATTTTTTTTTATT
>NW_022752980.1:733034-735358 GCF_011630105.1 Anneissia japonica
TCGTCACGTCATCATCATTCTCATTGTTGTCTGATGATCATAATCATCCTTACTGTCATCGATCGTTGTAATTATCACCATCATTATCATCACATCATACTCATCCATCGTCATCGTCCTCATCTTCATCACATCCTCATCGATCATCTATCGTCGTTTTCATCCTCATAATCTTCATCCTCCTCATCCTTCATCATTTTCTTCATCATCATACTCATCATCATATTCATCCTCATCAACAACCATTATCATCAATCATAATCATCATCATCCTTATCTTCATTATCATCAAACTTATCATCCTAATCCTCCTCCTCATCATCATCCATCATCAATCATCATCTACCTCATCATCTTCCTTTTCCTCATGAACTGCATCATCCTCATCCTCCTCATCATCATTTTTATCTTCATCACCATAATCATAATCATCATTACCATCACCCTCATTAATATCGTCATCCTCATCATCTTCCTGATTACTGTCATCATTATCAACATTACCATCATCATTTTCATCATTATCCTCTTCATCATCAGTCACCATCATCATCATGAGGATGATGATGAGGAGGGGGACGAGAATGAAGAGGATGAGGATGAGAGGGATGATTCTCATCATTCATTATCATCATTCTCATCAAACATTTTCTATCATTCTCATCACCATCATCACAATCATTATCATCAACAACCATTATCAACAATCATAGTCACCATCATCTTCTTCCTCACCATCATCCTAATCATCTTTCTTCTCCTACTCATGATCAACATCCTCCTTATAATGGGGATTATAATGAGGATGGGGATGACAATGAGGAAGATGATATATATGATCAATAATAATGACATCAGTATAGTAAGAATAACAGTACTAACGCTGATATTAATGTGAATTATAAACTATAATTTTTTATTTAAAACGCATCAGAATAATTATATAAAGTTCTATGTGACCCAAGACCATAAAAGGGCTGTAAACTCGTACTCTATCAAAATGGATTTTTAATGTAAATGAATAGAACACATCATTAACTTTATAATAAGGGGTCATTGACCTTAATCAGACAATTATGTGTAAAGTTAAGCTATTTTGCATTATAGTTATTCTCTATAAACTGGCCTATGACGTTTTGAGCAAAATGGCTTTATAAGTACTGAAGAAATTGAAGAAAAATCACAGCAGCAGTCAAAGAAACTCCTTAGCAACAACACAGTTCCCATTGAGCTATTGCGATGAAATTTTCTACAGTTTGCTGGAAATAGGTTGGGGAATAGAGATCTTCTATTTTTAAGTCGATACCCCATCTATGTACTTATTATGGCATCCCCGTTGTTCTGATGAATTTAGTAGACATAAGAAGTGTTTTATTCGTCAAGCCTTGATGGAGAAAGTGTTTCGTCAGGGTGTGAATGAAAAGGGGACGGGATGGGGTTACGGGGGGTTTGGATTATTTTTTGTTTAATTTATAAACATTAACTACAACATTTTCAGAATTAAGCAAGTATTTACATGTGAAATTATCAGGATTTCTTTGTTGCAAGCTACATTGTAGCATCGGAAGGTGGTAAACAATCTGATTCGAACTACTGGTTCCATCATGTATGTTTTTCATTATGTATGAAACACATACCGTACTCAACACCAAATTAGATTATTAAATTAAATTATATTATATTATTATTCCATAATAATGGAATATATATATATATATATATATATATATATACAGTATATATTATTGATATTATTTTAATATTTTGACATACATCATGAATTGCCTCACAGCAAGAAGATCATTTTTTTTTTAAACAAGACATGAATCGCTTCGTATCTTTTGAATAACTTCAAGGTTATTTTCTTCATTCAATAAAGATAGTCCGTACCATGGTGCTATGATCTAGAAAAACTTTTGAAAATATATTTCTAAAGCAATTGTAATGTCGACACGCATGTTATTGTTTGATGCTTTAAAGTTGTTTGACTATTTTGTACACGATTTGATTGACGTTGTGTGAATATACTTCATCAATACGTTTTAATTTCACATCGCTTAAAAATAGTGCAGATGATCGTTCTGTTGGCGTCAATTTTTTTGAAGATTCAATAACCACTACTAGTTTCTTAACATGTACTCACTCGCAATCTGTATAATTTCTCATCCGCTTCACTGCCAGACGGGAAGAGGATTGTTGTCCAAATCTTTTTCAACAAGTCATGAAACAGTTTAGTATTATTTGAATTAATTCAAGGCTATTTCCTTCATTTATGTATACACTTTAAAGTTTGTTCAACTATTTTGTACACGATTTTGAATGAC
>NW_022752980.1:735493-739369 GCF_011630105.1 Anneissia japonica
ATGTTATACTGTTTATTTAGCCCCTTTTCTCGAAACCTAGTGACGCGAGTTTACAGCCCTTTCGTGATCTTGGGTGATGATGAAGAAAAATGTAGTGTAGAAAGATTAAATTTAAATAGGTAAACATTTATTTTAATTTTGATTGTAGTAGTCTTGGAATTTGGTGTGTTGACGTCATCATTCCAAATTTGCTTGGGAGGTGTGGAATTCCCATCAGACAGGCATAGACTCCCATTGTCCGATGCCACGACGAAGTTGCCACACCACAAACAATGATTTGCTTATCCTTAAAACATTAATTTGATTGCCAATCCCTAATATTTTGGATTAAAAGCAAAATTTTGGGCCATACTAAGCTAAAAAAAAAAAAAAACTCTCCCATAAGCCCAGGGATTTTTATTCCGGACTATGACTGAGGGTCTAGTCGGCCCTGTGTTTGGACCCACCCTATCAGACCCCCTGGGGCCACCACTGAACGACTATAATGGGTAGGTATTTAACTAAGGTCCTGTCAGTTTTTACAGTTATAGAAAAAAAACTAACCCTAAAAGTGACTAAAAACATAAACATGTTTCCCATACCCCGATCCAAAAATTGGTATTTTAAAGCAAAATTTCGCAACCAGGCTATCAAGGAAAGTAAGTATGATTGTTGGAAATGGTTAGCATGTTATTTTGAATTCTCATTCTGACCTTCGCCTGGGCGAAGTGGGCGAAAGTCTGGATCTGCTTCTAGTTAGCATGAATATTGTAAGCCAGGAACCATAGTATTTTGTTACGTTTCTTCACAGACCCTCCTCCTGACCCCCCACCCTGGATCAGCCACTGTTTGAAAATTCTCCCTGAATCTTTGCAGTTTATGTAATCTGTGTGGGGTCAGTGCATATTTGAAGAAAACACATGTTCGGGACCACCATGTAGGTCTATATTGGCTAACAATATTGCTAGCATGACTTGTCAGCTCAGTTTATGTATATTTTAACAATTTATTAAAAATTGAAAAGATTCCAAGCGAATGGAGCGTAAGCACAACTTCCTAATGTTGAAGGAGACAGAAAAGATTTTAATAACAATAGGGGAATTCAATTAACTTCCATCCAGTGTTTGGAAAATCTTAACAGCTTTATTTACTAATGGCCGATGGGAAACAGTTAACTACTTTCTCACTTTTACAAAGTAGACACATTGACAGTGGCGGCGAAAGCATCGGGGGTTGGGGGGAAATGAAGGGAAAGGTATGATTTTTCTTTTGGGGGGGGGCAAGTTCTCCGACGAGAGCAAAGTGGGCGTGGTCGGGTGTCAATTAAAATGTTTCAAAAGTGGTCGATGGGGCGGATCCCCCGGAAAATGTGACAATTTAGGGTTTCAGAGGGTTATTCAATCGATAATAAATAGATAGTCAACTAATATGTAGAAAATACATATATATTTTTTCTCCTCGACGAATAATTGTGTTTTTTTTTCTACTCTACTAGTGGGGGGAGGGGTGGGGAAACAAATTTTCCAGGGGGAATTTTCCCCACCCCTGTGCCCCTTTAGTGCCGCCACTGCACGTTAAAAGCAAATAAACGAAGCACTATGATTCGTATCATAGTACATTGAGTTTTAATTCATAATACTACTGATAATACTGAAATTCTCACGAAAATGGACGCGGGAGGTGACAAGAAACTAGTATTTTTTTTAACTTGGCCTTACATGTTGTTAGGGAAAATATTTGGGAATATTGTTTTAAAAAAGTGATCTTTCTTAATTTACTCCATAAATTGTAAGGAATTGTTTTAATGCCGTGAAACCTGCATTTCTGGAAAAAAGGGTCACTAATTCGGACCAACGCGGGCCTTCGGACCAATGGACCGTCGGAGCAAAGACCCTTCGGACCAACGGGCCTTTGGACCAAAGACCCTTCGGACCAATGGGCCATCGGACCAAAGACACTTCGGACCAAAGGTACGCACCCATTTTGTGTAGGGATGCGATTATTGTAAGGCATAGTATTAATTTGGGCTTTACCTCATCAAACGTATCGGCCAAGTCATCGAACTTCTTTATAATATCATTCTTTGAACTCGATCCTTGATTAATGTCCATCAACTTGTTTTCAAATTTATCGGAAACATCCATCTCAATTTAAAGATTTATTGATTTTACTGAGAATAAAAAATAAAACAGATGCCTCAAGATTGGAAAACTGCATGGCAATTAAATAATATAAATGTAGGCCTAATAAAAATATAAATACTGTATATTGACATTAATAAATTACCGTAAATTAATTCACTTAGAATTATGAATACAAGAATGTAACATTGCATATGAAATGAAAACATACAGAGACAACAAACAGAATTTACGTGTTTTTCTTCATAATCACTTGATATTTCAATCCATCTTTAATATATTATTTGCAGGAATGTTAAAACATGTACAAAAACAAAAAAAATATTTTAATAGTACAGTCATTTAGTTAAGTGTTTAGTAAACGATAATTGGAGTCAATATTTACACAAACATTACGCAGTGTGCAGAAATTAAACTAATAATAATAGCCTCAAAATAATGTATCTAACAATTGACGATATATATATAATAGGTCGGGCGGCAAATGGTCGGGTGGCAAAAGGCCGCTTCGCGATTTTTTCCGTACAAAAGATTTTCATGAAATGCCAGAGGGATATATTAAACTAATTTAATAATAATAATAATAATAATAATAATAATAATAATAATAATAATAATCATAATCATAATCATAATCATAATCATAATCATAATTATTATTATTATTATTATTATTATTTTATCGTACAGTACTGATGCCTTAATATACAGGCAATGCATGGAAACTTCCTAATTTCAAATAAATTTAGTAACACTTCGAAATAACCATAACTTACACAATTATCCAAGCTTCGATTTAGGAGCGAATCAATCAAACGTCCGAAATATACAAAAATACCTACACGGTTAGGTCTATGCCGCACGTGCTATAATTTCCCTGTTCACTTACGTGTTTTCTGTAGTACAGTACTATAAAAATTCCCATAAGCATCATTTTAATATAGAATTCATGATTTTTCCGAGGTCACCAAGGTCATGGGGAATGAACTAATCCAGATGGGAAATGGATCAACCCAAACCTATTCAACCAATAAATAAGTAAGACAGTCTGAACTGCGCATGCATGTATGCAAGGTCAATCGATTGAAACGGTAGTCATGAATATCCACTAACTCTGTACTCGCATTCACCATGATGGGCTGACTTCGTAATATGAATGTATATGTTTATATTATGTATGATGTTTGCAGAAGAATGGAAAAACTTTAAACACAGCTAGAAGAGGCAATAGAGAAGCGTTTTGGAACGGTTCAACAAACAGAAAATGTCTTAATGGAGTGGCGCTTATGGAGACGAAAACCAGGGGAAAATTTACAAAAGTTCGGCCAGATTGTGCTTGAGCTTGCTATGCGGCAGTACCAATTAGACCCTCCAAAGGACCAGCAAGAACGAATAGCTAAAGGGGATATTTTTTAATGTAGTAGAATATCCTGTGAAACGAGAGGGTACGTATCTTTACGACCACTGCCCTAAGACCTGGACGAGGCTATAACAGCAACTAGCTGGACTACATCGAGTTTAGTGAGACGAAAAAGCGATATGTGTCCTGTGCGCGATTTTTTTTTCCGTACGAAACATTTACATGAAACTCCACTCGGGCTGTCTCGGCTGAATCGACCCGAAAATCTCATTGCAGAATTCAGGAGGTCAAAAGGTCATCGACAGATAAACGTCTACAAAACAACTTCTGAGAGAACGTCGCTGTCTAATTTTTAAAAATACATTGATGTTACTATATGTTAATACCAATGGGTCG
>NW_022752980.1:739661-747234 GCF_011630105.1 Anneissia japonica
TTCGGGCGTCTAGAACACAAACATTTCGCGGGGGCATGCCCCCGGACCCCCTACGACAGTGTTGTCTCAATCGGCCCAACTTTCGGCCCCCCCTATTGGACATTTCTGGATCCGCCCCTGTACCTTAAGGGGAACTTAGACAATGGAGGAATTAGAGAACAATTAAAAAAACAACGTTAAGGGGAAATAACACAAAAGATATTCCCCTTGGGCGATTATTATTTATAGGCTTAGTAAATAGTACGGTATCTGCAGGTTCTTCATTACAAGGCTTAGGCCAAGGTAATTAATGCTGAAATTATTATTATTATTATTATTATTATTATTATTATTATTATTATTATTATTATTATTATTATTATTATTATTTAACATTTACATTACAATGATAGTTTGGACAAGTTCAATATTACGCCGGAATGGTATATTATTTATTTAATAATATTTCTCTTATGCGCTCTATTTTTTATTTCATGCTTCAATTTTGTCCTATTTTTTCCCCAAAAAATGTCAGTCAATGTCAGTATGTTGGTGTCAGCCTATGACCCTAGGCCTAGTTTAATGAGGGGCCTAGGTAAGATCTCAGCCTGTTAGGCCTATTTCTCTCTAGCCTTTGGTATTACTGTACCTTACTACACTTTATAATAGGAGGTACTAGCTGTTGTTGTTGTAGATAATATACTAACATTTAATAACATCCAAGAAGGTCACAGTTAGTTACACACGTACATCCCATAAGTCCGTGAGATTTCATAGGCCTACCGTAGGTAAACATAAAAAGAGCAATACGGTAATAGTAAAACTCGAGCGTCACGACATTGCGAAGTGTCTAATCTTGTTCCTCGTATCGTACTTACTCGAGTCTATCCGAGATGGCCCGAGTGAAGTTTCATGTAAATGTTTCGTACGGAAAAAAAAATCGCGTCCTGTGCAGCACTCATTATTGTTTACCCATAGAGTAAAGGCATAAATAATTGAGGGCGCTCTTTAATTCCGTTAGGTGAACTGGTATACATGAATTTAGACCTCTCCCTCGCGAAACAGTCCAGTGGTGTATCGAGTAAGTTGCAGTGCTTATACGTGGATGAACAACACTATGGAGTATGCCAAACTCTCTTAAATAGGCCTTGGTAGCAGAGCCGTCGAGAGCGGCTGCCCCCCCCCCCTTCCCGGGGCATCTTGGCTGACCGGGCCTATTGGTTGGGGGTCTGGGGGCCACCTAGGGCCACAGCGGGATCGAGGGGAAGATCCCTGGCGCCCTCTCCTGGAAGCTACGGCCTTTTAACGGATTACAGGACTAATTTAATCGATTGTAGAGTAATTTCACCAGGTCATGAAAAATGAAGTATAAAAACATGAAAAGTGAAAGCTATCCTTCCTTTATTTAAACGTGCTGAAAAAATTCATAACTTATGTATCAAAATTTACAGTGGTGGATCCAGGAAATTGAAATAGAGGGGCCCAGAGAACTGAGGACTTTCACAGATGGACGGTTTATCTACCTCTGGCCCACCATTGTTGGGGCTGATGTAATCAGAAAATATGATTATGGCACCTCCGGACGGGCGGAAGTGGCACCGTTAGATTTTAATTTGAGTAGAATTTTTTCTTTATTTTTGTTAAATTTAGAAAAATTTAGGGGTGGCGGCCGGGCCTCCCCTTAAATCCGCCACTGGTTTAATATATCAATTTAGTATTTATTTGACAATCAAATTTCTATCAGGTCTATTCGTATTTTCTAACTTGTATGTATTGACGATTAATTACCAGCTTTCATTGATCATGGTCAGCTTTATTCTCGTGGGGGAAACACATGAATGATACTGGATGGTATACGTTTAATATTTTTTATCTATTTTATTTTATTATTTTTTCACTTGGTTATCCCGGGCTCCTGCCTGGCCCGGGCCCCGGGGCACTTGCTCCGGTTACCCCGGCCTTTTGGCGCCACTGCTTGTTAGTCAAGACAGTGTTCTTCAAAGAGAAGTGGAATTACATATTAAAATATTCGATTTTTCAGGATATTTATGGCGGCCATCTTGAATTTCAAAATTACTACCATCCTAGCTTTTTGAAACTATGTTTATTGTATTCAGAGAGCCCAAAATCATATGATTAGATCAAAATTTACCATTTTCCTTAGAGGATATGTGGAATTATACTGAAATCTTGAGTTTCAATATGGCTGCCATTTTACGTTTTAGAAACCTGACATTGGCTTCACTGACCCTAATAACATATAGTTAGACACCAGATTTGCCCGTTTTCATTGGATATAAGTGAAGTTATGAGTCAATATCATAATTTTGGCGGCCATTTGAAAAAAAATATGTTCCGCCCTTTTTCTGGAGGTTCTCCCTCGCTCAATTTTCTTATTTATTTATTCCCTAGTAATGCTTAATCAGCCGTAAAACCTTGGTCCCAGAAAAAGAGGTTCTCCCTCGCTCAATTTTCTTATTTATTTATTCCCTAGTAATGCTTAATCAGCCGTAAAACCTTGGTCCCAGAAAAATGGTCACGGGGCCCCTGATTTTCACTATACTATGGTGCCAGTTTTATAGAATCTATCAGCAGATTTCCTGGAAACTCAGTGAAACTATCAATACTTAGGCACAAAATGTAGTCTAGAGCTATTATATTTCATTTGCCCACAATGAAACCATCCCAGTATCCCAAGATTTCAAGAATGTGGTTATGGCTAACATGTCTATAGTGAAGTATGGCCAACTAACATATGTACTCAATAAATAACTTGGGAAAAAACTGTTTTCTTCAAACAAATGTTTGTCAAAAGAAATGTAATTTGATACTTTGGTTTATTATGCAATCATAATATAATAATGGAAAAGCAAAAAAATTAATAATTACATTTTATTAGTCGCACACTGGCGTCTCCATATTACCAATCAATACAAGTTACTACAGCTGCAGGCTAATCATATAGATTATATGAGAAACGTTGTTTTAATAAAACAAAAATAATATTAAATGTCAGATATTTTTTAATGTTTCTCATGTTTTAATATTGTATTGTATTTATGCTCCCTGTTATTGGAGTTCACGCTGTTGGGTGAAATAAAGTAAATAAATGATTCAATAAAATAAATATGGACTGTTAGATTACTAAGGTCAAAGATTAAAATAAGCATTTTCAGTATTCTCCAATAAATTTTAAGTTAAAGTAAATAGAAGCATTTTCTGGAATTTAAGACCATAATTAAGTCCTTACAATCTTAGAGAAGTAAACTGTAAATAAATTTAGAAAGAATTTAATCGATATTTAAGGTAATTAAGTCAGATGTCAGATATATATCCGCTGACCATAAAACAAAATTCTTCATTAGAGCCTATAGATTAGAGCATATGAAATCAAATGACTTTAAATGGCTGCCATAACCTCTGATTAAATAGTTAAGTTAGTAACAATTTCTCGACCATGAAAACTTTAATTTAGACATCAGAATTCTAATTTGGAGTGGTTTTAAAGCTGATATATTGATAAATAGAGGTTTTGCGTGGCAGCCATTTTAAAATCCAAGATGGTCGCTAAAATGAACTCGAATGAAATAGTTCATTGTAAAAAAAAAAGAAGAGACTAGTATGATTCTGATGTAAAACATGACAAGTACGTAATTTTTAAGATACCCATAAAATACGTGGAATGACCTTGAATGACTTTAAATGACCTATTTCAAACAATCTACAAAAACAATCAAAGTCAAAAATCTTATGATAGCATTTCTTGACCATTTAAACATATTTTTAGACATTTAGATATAGCGGATTGCTCCTCCACCCCCTTTTCTGGCAGGCTGGATCCGCCCCTGCCCTCGCCGCTTCGTTCCTTGGCGTCCCCCTTTTGCTAAACCCTGTATCCGCCCCTGCAAACATGTCATGGACAGACGAGAGTACCGATATCAGGTACCCTGGCCAGTTTATTGTGTACCTCAAACACGAAGTAACCCATAGAACAGAAGTAAGATACGAGCTAGCCTACGCTTCGAGCGGTCGCTTTCACACTTCAGTATAAACAGCTACATTGCATTACATCACATTTTACAGACTTCACAGCAACTTTTACATAGTGTTAGCTACAATATGCCTATCTGAAATTCCCCTATCTTGATACTAGGATCTACATTTCGTAATCAAATTCCAGACCAGTGCCCGTCATCTTCTCTCGATAAAGTTCATCAAAAGCTTCGCTTTGTGAGTCAGTGAAGTAAGTTTTCCAATCTCCAACTTTTCCTGTGAAATACATAGGCCTACATGGAAGATGTTCGTTATCATTACGGATTTTCACACCACTATTGGCCTATTTAAGTTTATAACGATATTTATTATGCCTACATACATACAGATACATTTATATATATATACATATATATTATATACATGTATATATATATATATATATATATATATATATATATACATATATATATACATATACGCCACTGCTAGAAAAACACGTCAACTAGTCAGAGCCCTAGGCCTAGGTAGCCCGAGAGTTGAAAAATAAATTAGGAACAGGTTTGCTAGCGACGGGAGCACTAGGCGCACTGGAAGCTAAGGGTCCAATGCTCATGCCACGGGGGAAAAAATCCGTTTTCTACAATAGTTTGTTGGTATTATTTGACGTCAGGTTTTATGGTTTTGTAATGGTTCTATCTAAATCTATCATAGTTTTAAATCAAGAACAAATCTGGGAATTTCATGATGGATGAGACAAGTGCCTAATTGTCTGTCTCATGCTAGTTACGGCCTTGTACTGGCCCCCGTACTCCGGCACATAGGCCTAATCTAATTAGTTTTACCAGTGATACTTAGGCATGACGTTTTTGTATTTTTCATGAGTTTTTTTTTTTTTTTTTTTTTTTTTTTTTTTTTTTTTTTTTTTTTTTGTAGTATAAAATCCTTAATTAATATCTACTTGACAGCTACCTTTAATACTGTTTTGGCCTGAATTTAACCTGAATAACAAATTATGTTTGGAATACATTCCTTAGTTATGATTAACACAGATACACTAGCAAGTTGCTAGCTATAATATTACAGTTAGGATTTCTAAGTCTACTTTCAGTGTTGGAACAGGTCACAATGTCATCATTCAACATTTTTATTGTGCTGAAAACTATTTTTGTATTGTATGTATGACTGCTCATTTTTGTGGATTTTATATATTAATTGTTTATGAACTTTTCTTTACTTAATACTCTTTTGGTTGATGCCATTAATTGATAAATATATGTTTACCTTTAGTTACCAATGACCTGACGAAAGAAAGTTCAACAGCATTCCATCGTTCATCTGTAAAGGCAATCTTTATGCATTATTACATACTATAATAGTCATAATATAATATAATATAATATAATATAATATAATATAATAGTCCAGGCTTTATCTTATATAATATTAATAGTATAGTCATTTTCATGAGATCCGTGACTAATTTCAGGATACCTTTTTTTCTCGATGGATTTGGCAAGATGGACCAATTTAGATAAAATATAGCTCCTATATCCTTCCAGATATGGGGGGAGGAAGTCCCGTTTGGGGGCATTATTCAAAAAGGCCGCCTGTTGATTTGGACGCTTGTATCTCGATAACCACTGGTCAGAAAGACTTGCTTTAGGTTTCAAATTGTTCAAAATATGCATGTTCCTATTTATTGTAATACAACTTTTTATCCAAAAATGCGATTTTTGAAAGTTTGACCTTTGACCTTCTATTGTCATATCTCGGTAACTACTGGTCACAGAGACTCATAATTGATTAAAAATTGCTCATGAGATTCATGTTTATATTCGTCTTAATGAAAACAATATTCAAATAGTGAACGGAAATGGTACATTCCGACCTTGACCTATTCCATGTCAAATCAACCAGATTTAAAAAAAAAATTCCTGTATGAACGTCTCAGGTTTTGATGAAAATCCATAAAAATAATCCACTATATGAAAAAAAAAAATTAGCCTTTTAGGATAATGTAGTTTCCGAGATATTGACTCCTCAAAAAGGGGGCGTGGTTTTTCAAGATGTGCAAACGCAATTTACTTCAACTTTGGAAACTTATAACTCGGGATTGGTAATAGCTATCAAGGTCAAACGTGGTAATCTAACTTATTTTTGTCACCGTATTTCACAAATATGGCATTAGATTAACAGTTTTTTGTGATATTTCGAAGTCACCCTGCGTCCATATGTCATAGACCTGTTAATTTTTCTGTGAATTTCAAAAGTCTTGATCTAAAGTTATTTCTGGTTTAATTCTTAATGGGCAACTTCAACCTGGCTAATCGAATTTGTATTGTGGGTGCCCTTATTATTAGTCAGTCACAGCACTGGCCAATATATGGTAAATTATTTTCTGGAAACTTTCTATTTCTGTTTCATGAATATATTCATGTTCGATTCATGAATAGAAACTTCCTAGAATTCATATTATATTATATTTATTTTGGGCCACGCCCCTTTAACTTCAAACTGCCGCTACAGGAAAATGAACGAATTGGCGAGTCTCAAAATTTCAGGTTTTCAGTTCACACTATATCAGTTAGTCAGTGTGCCAAAAAATTATAAAAAAAAATCTATGACCCATGGTGTAATGCATTTGTTGAGTTGGCATGGAATGACCCAACTCTTAAGAACTTTTGTGATTTCCTATGATGTTGAAATGTGTTTTCAACATAGTATCTAGCCATGAGCTAAGTACTGGGGTAAATTTAAGAAAAGATTTTAACTGTCCACATTACCATCCATTTTTCACTTTTATAGAATCTGGTCCCAACTTTGAATATATGCCATTCAATTTTAATTGATTTGATCAGCCTGCGATTGCGCTCTTTTGTATCTTTATCCCCGAGCATCACAATTAACGCGATGTAGTTGGAATTATACCTGTGACCAGAAGGATATCCACGGTTCAGGGTACAGTGTTTGTTCAAATTTTGAAAACGTCTTGGAACACTGATTCAATTCAAAAGTTTTACCGTTACTTTGATGTTTTTAAACGTTTTTTAAAACATTCTTAAAAGTGTAAGACCAAAGTCAATGTAACTAGAGTTCAAAATAAGTATATTTACATTGACATTGGTCTTGTAACACATTTTAAGAAAGTTTTAAAAACTTTTAAAAACAGCAAAATAACGTTATAATAACGTTTCTGAATGTTAAATTAAAACGTTATTAAAACGTTTTAAAACTCCACATAAATACGTTTTTAAATCCTGATACTGAAACGTTTTACAAACGTAATAAACACCCTTTTTAAAACTTTTCAAAGCGTGATACAAGACCTGTCTCTTATACACATCTAGATGTGTATAAGAGACAGTGTTTATATTCGTCTTAATGAAAACAATATTCAAATAGTGACTGGAAACGGTACATTCTGACCTTTGACCTATTGTCAATCAACCAGATTTAAAAAAAATATTCCTGTATGACGGTCTCAGATTTTCATGAAATTTCATAAAAATGATCCACTATATGCTAAACCAACAAAAAAAAATAGCCTAATAGGATATATAGTTTCCGAGATATTGACTCCTCAAAAAAGGGGCGTGGT
>NW_022752980.1:749924-757843 GCF_011630105.1 Anneissia japonica
ATATAATAATTATGTATAAATCATCAAAAGAAAGTAAATAAAGTGTTCGAATAAAGGACATGATGGTAGATCGTGTAGCATAGCTTGAATCTGTTCAATCATAAAGCCCGTTTGGTGTAATGGATATGACGTTCGCATTGCCAGTGAGCGGTCACTAGGCCGAATCCGGTCAGAGTCATTTTATTACACAATATTTTTATTTATAGGACAACATTCGTTGAGAGCTATGCTACACGATTACTGTCATGTCCTTTATTCGAACACTGTATACATTTCTTTTGTGATTTATGTATATATCAGGGGCGTAATAGAAGAGGAATTAAAATTGCCCGATAATTACCTCGCTTCTTCAAAGGAACATACTTGGGGCCCCAAGTTGACTTGGGGCCTAGTTGGAATGGGGCCGAGTTGACATGGGGCCGAGTTGACTTGGGGCCGAGTAACTTGAATTCAAGGTAGGCAGATCGCTGAGAAAATGTTTCAGTTGCAAAGATAGCGATAATGGTATTAAAAAGTGCTAGGAGTATGGAAGGCATCAAATATGAATTGTATTATTGCTTTTTTTTAAATCCGATTGTAAACCCGCGCGTATGAGCTGCTAGCAATGACAGTACAGTTGACTGACAGACGAATTACATTGACAATCATTTTCACTTACTCCTCAACGGTCCGTACCTCTTGTAGAACGCAGATTGGTAACTATATTTATTACTTAACCAAAGACGTTTACTTAACCAAAGTCATTTGGCTAGGCCAGGCTGACTCGAGCGTACCGACCACGTGTCAAATTCTGGCCAGCGGACTGTAGGCAGCCTGGAAGGCATGAAAGCCCGATTTATGGGCTTGCTACTTAAGGCCTATGTTAGGCCTCGTTTGGCTGATGAATTGGAGAAGTAAGATGCAGATTTTATGTTTTTTAATAGATATAAAGAAAAAAAATATAAGATGCAAAAATACTAGATAATCTGAGATTACAAACCCTCACCCTGCTGTCGCGCCATATCTTTGTATCTGCTGTTTATTGTGTTTATTATTTATTTTTTATTGTGTTGTATTGTAGTGGTATAATATTACAAGCTATAGACATCAGGTTAAATGTAGTCGAGCGGTAAAGGTGCACGTTTTGTGTGTAAAGATAATCGAACGTATGGGGTTCAAATCTCACTCTAACTTGTTTTTATTATTATTATTATTATTTTGTTATTATTATCATTTGTGCATATATATTAAAATTTAAAAAAGAATTGTAAAATAATGAAATGAAGAAATGTATTCTATAAGATGTCTGTGAAGCCGTTTTTGAGATATGCCGCACACAAAAAATCACACAAAACGAGGTAATGTTACACTCACACATGCAAACTTACTCGGAGATAATAATATAATTTGAATGCTCCAGTACCTGTATAATATATATAACAGCAATAATAATAATAATAATGAAAATAATAACGTAATCGAACGTACGGGGTTGAAATCTCACTTTTTTTTTATTATTACTATTATTTTATTATTATTATTATTATTATTATTATTATTATTATTATTATTATTATTATTATTATTATTATTATTATTATTATCTTTACACACAAAACGTGTTACTGCTCAGCCACATTTCACCTAATTGCTGCGAAGCAGCCAATCCATATTTTTGACAGCAATTTGACCTCTGAAAGGTCATTGTTTGTCAAAAAACCTGCGCCTATGACAACTGAGAAGCGGAGTTTCCTTCTTTCGTTCTGCCGGGTAAAATCAATTACTTTAGGCGACGTTTGTAGACTAACCTACTCGTACCAACGTCCGGATGTCGCGACGCTGGAGTACTATTCAGCGTTTTTACTATATTTCTAGGTTTCCTATTTCTACGTTTAATCGGCTCATGTCTCAGCCACAATATTTTGAGGCCAATATTATTTACGAACCCAGTTAAAATTTACTAGCCTATTACGTGCTAATTATTACAATTAGGCGACGCTTGTTGTAGACTGGCATACTGTTTTCGGAAATAAATACCATTTTATACACATGCGCAGATCGATTCGCCAGCAGCGAGTCATCACCAGCAGCAGCGAGATGTCACTGCAGCAAAACACTATTGTACACCCGTCGGTACCAACGCTGTTCTATATATAGACAATGGGTCGTGTCTCATATTATTTGTTATATATTTATTATTCATTATTTTCACTTGACTCGCATAAATAATTTTGTTCGAAGAACATTTTATGCAGTTTTACTTCGCAGCACTTCACTTGCAATTTGCAATTTCTAGTACATATAGCCAGTAATATTATACCCCTATAATACGACAAGAACAACCAGCGGATAAAAAGATATGGCGCGATAACAGTGCGAGGGTTTATAATAGATTATCTTTTTAATTATTCAAACAAGCTGCTTATTGCCATTTTAAATCAATACAGACCTACTGTAGGCCCTCCCTAAGGCCTAGTGGCTAAAAGTAGGCCTAGGCCTTTAGATGCACATCTGGTCCTACTAGTTAGACAGCGAGATTTGGCATAAATTTAGTTCCCGTCTTGGAAAATTTTCAGTTTTTATATAGGTATTTATTTTAATGTATTTATCACGATAAAGAATCTCCTGTTCTGGATACTAAAAGTGTTTACCTGGCTTAACGATACGTATCCATTCTCTAAAACAGTTGGCCTTCAAACCCGACGCGAAGAAACCGCCAACGCATATCAATCCATCATAGAAATCTATAAAAGAAAATAGCAAGTGCTTTTATAGCTATTCTCGACCTTGCTTGCCGTGGTTTTGTTCAGTGTATTCAGGGAGTTATAAATAACAACTCCCTGGTGTATTGATACCCAAAAAGAAAGAAATGAATAGTCCATGGATCACAAACTTTATTTACAGGCGCAAACGGAGTTACATACAGTAACTACAAAAGGGCTTAACATGAGATATAAAAAACAGTAAATAAAGGATTGCTTTAAAAGCGATCTAATTCAATCCACTCTCTTAAAAATTGCTTCACAAAGAAGAATTACACATATAGAGTCGGCAAGAAGAATCAACACATCAATGCATGCAGAAGAAAAACCAACTAAACAAAACATTCAAATAAAAAAAATTAATACAAAATTTAAAAAAATAATTATACAATTGTAATATTATTATAATTAATCAATATAATTTTTCAAAGAAATATTGGAATTTATAAAAGATCAATACAAAGGGCACAAACAAATTTACAATACTTGATCCATAAGATTTTTAAAAGATCTAAGAAACTCGTTTGCCAGAGAAAATGGAAGACCAGAAAATTTGTAATTCTTAGAACTATGTAAATGAGTTAATAAATTTGATGACAATTAAAACAAGATTTTATGACTTCGTGCCATACACCGCTTTTGAAATATATTTGTAAATCCAGTGAATGATGCAATTTTGTCCAGTATTGTTTACATTCAGAGGTGGCACCAAGATTTGGCGACGGTCGGTCGCCTAATGTACTATACTAATTTATCCCATTGAAATAAAATAAGATAAAATAAGACAAAACTGAGAAACTAATTTTTACCTGTGGCTAAATTCAGAGTTTGTCCAGAAAAAAATTCACAGAACAATCGTTTGAATATCTGTTTGTTTTCAGCAACTTGCAAACACTTGGGGGCACAATCAAACCCATCAATATTTTGAAAGCTAAGTTGATACAGCTAGATCAAATAAAAACCAATTTAAACAAGAAGACAAATGGGACAAGAAATTTAAAAAGTTCTTTTTTATTATAATTATTTCCAATAAAAACATATTGGTAATCCATCAAACGATGTTTTTAGACCAATGGCACATTTTGTTAAACATTCATTTCTGGCCCTGTTCTGGTCGGTCGGTTGTTAAGTTTGATCGAAAATCTGGAAAAGTCTATTGTGCTGTGCCGAATAGATCTGGAATAAATAGAGTCAATATTTGGGCTCAAGGAGAATCCTTTACAGCTCCCTATAACATACTATTTCTTCACGTTCTCGGACATTTTTGGACTGGCTTTCTGGAGTGAACAATATATTAAAGCAACGTTTCTCGATTTTTAAAATTGATATATGAATTAATATATTTACCTGTTCGCCTACAAGTCCGGTCCCACATCCAAAGTCAAGAATGTTGGCCTTTCTGTCAGGTATATGCTCTGAGAGTAGGGTGCTGCAATATTTCGGTGCAGTATAACCGCTTCCCTTTGAAAACTTAAACACATTTTTCTTGTTCATACGAAGCATAGCTTATATTACGATTTACTTAGTTGTCTATAGTATTGTGAGGTGGTTAAAGTTGCCATTTTTAATGCCAGATTAAAGATGCTGTCTATCACGAGCAATAATCCCCCTCCATAATAATAATAATAATAATAATAATAATAATAATAATGATAATAATGATAATAATAGTAATGATAATAATGATAATAATAGTAATAATAATAATAATAATAATAATAATAATAATAATAATAATAATAATAATAATAATAATAATAATAATAATAATAATATCAATGTTGCTCTATTTATTTCCATATGCCTTTAAACTGGCTAATAATCGTATACTATATTTGTGTAAGAACCTACGATTTACCGTCCAAGCGAGTGCACAGAAGAATGGAAGAATTTCTTATTGTTATTGGAATTGTTTGAGTTCTTATTTCTATTAAAATGTCATAAAAAGTAATTTTATGCCAACATGTATATACAAAATATTGGACGAGGACTTAACAAAAGCAACACGTGTGTTAATTCATTACTAAAATCAGTTTGTGACGGTTTACCGCCCAGATGCGTGCACACATCTGGAATAATTATAGCACCATTCTTTTTGGTACCTTACCATTTTGGTATTTTTGAGTTCCTATTTATATCTATTAAAATATCGTACAAAATGTAATTTTACACTAACACGAATCTACAAAACACTGGACGAGGACGTAAAAAGCAACACGTGTGTTAATTCATATAAAATTACGTCAGTTCAGTACAGTACAGTACAGCACAGCACAGTGGAAGGAGCGGAGTGATATTCAGTAAAGAGGTAAATGGAACGTGCCACTTCAATGAGTGAGTGATACAAAGGCCGCTGCTCACTAAATATAACGGAATAATATATTATTAGTGGTTAATTATTATATTAACCACTACAAGTCAATATATGACGAATAAGGAATGTCTACATTCATCACAACATTTTAGCATTTGTACTGAATCCAGTTTTTACATCATTCTGTATTAGTATCGACTTACCTGTTTTGTAAACATTATAAAAAAAATTATTGGCTCACGGTTCTTCTTTATCTACAAAGGTCTTTCGAAAATCATAGTTGAAGGCGTAGCAGCATTCAATATATTGTGTATAAACCAATAATTGCAATAATTGTATTCACAGAATGATTATCTAAACATTAGGATATTCCTGGGGACGGATCAAGAGAAGGCAATGGTCGACGACTCTAAAGATGTTACTGTAGAATGTTTTCTGTTTTGGGAGGTGGGGAAGGAGAGGGGGTTTAATGATTTTGTCAGGCTAATCTAATATTATTTTTGGCACAAGTCTCCAGAAAGATGACAAAAGTCAGAAGACCCTCCTGCAAATATCTGGACTCGCCCCAGTTGTCAGCCTCGCAGAAGACCGCCGCCGCCGAAGCCGGCCCTTTTACGAGTCAATTATTTTGCATTTCATTTATTCATTTATTTCCACACATCATCAAATAAAACATATACTGTACATAGTTTATTGAAACAAGTGTTGTGTGGAGGGAGAGTCGGATAAACCAAATAAGGTTTTAAGATCGACCCACCCCTTACAAAACAAAGAAAAAAATACAAAGACAGTTAAACAATTATACACGATTCTTTTAACATAAGGAAACAAAAAAAAAAAAGAACAGGATTTTTGTAGCAAAATATATTGTTGCCGATCTGTTTCCACTTGATCCATTTAAACGTACTATTCTTAATGCGATTTTGAATGTTCAAATATTTTTAATTAGGCCTATTATTATTATTTGGTCAAGTAGTAAGTCAAAACCGAAAAAATAATACAATTTACAGTGGCGTCAGCATTTTCCTGACTGGGGGATGGAAAGCCGAAGAGAGCGTAAGGCGTGGTCGATGCTTAGAAGATGCGGGAGAACAATGGGAAATTCTCCCTAAAGATTTGCAGTTTTGTATTTTGTGTAGGGATGCGAATATTGTAAGGCTTTACCTCATCAAACGTATCGGCCAAGTCATCGAACTTCTCTATAACATCGTTCTTTGAACTCGATCCTTGAATAATGTCCATCAACTTGTTTTCAAATTTTTTGGAAGCATCCATCTCCATTTAAAGATTTATTGATTTTACTGAGAATAAAAAATAAAAAAGATGCCTCAAAATTGGAAAACTGCATGGCAATTAAATAATATAAATGTAGGCCTAATATAAATATAAATATATCGACATTAATAAATTACCGTAAATTAATTCACTTAGAATTATGAATACAAGAATGTAACATTGCATATGAAATGAAAACATACAGAGACAACAAACAGAATTTACATTTTTTCTTCATAATCACTTGATATTTCAATCCATCTTTAATATATTATCTGCAGGAATGTTAAAACATGTACAAAAACAAAAAAAAGAATTATTTTAATAGTACTCTCATTTAATTAAGTGTTTAGTAAACAATAGTTGGAGTCAATATTAACACAAGCATTACGCAGTGTGCAGAAATTAAACTAATAATAATAACCTCAAAATAATGATATCTAACAATTGACGATATATATAATAGGTCGGGCGGCAAATGGCCGGGTAGCAAAAGGCCGCTTGGCGATTTTTTCCGTACGAAACATTTCCATGAAACGTCACTCGGGCCGTCTCGGCTGACTTGACTCGAAAATGTTATATTGCAGAATTCAGTTCAGGAGGTCAAAAAGGTCATCAACCAAAGATATGTCGCTGTCTGATTTTTAAAAAAATACATTGATATTACCAATAACTAATGGACTGTTTCACATTGTACATTTTTATTAAAATGAGATTTTTGATTGAGCTTCACGAGTAATAAAAAGTGTTATTTGAACTTTAGTTAAAAATGTTATTTTTTTAGTTAGGCCTAGATTTAATTAAGTATAAGGCCTAGTAATAGTATTGGATTGGATTGGCTTTATTCGGTGTAAATATGATAGCCTACGAAAGTATAGAAGAAGACTTAATTTCCAGTAGGGTCCTTTTGGTGGTGATTGGGCAGTACACCGGGAGACGATCCCCTTCTCTTTTCCGAAGAGTGTACTGCGTTCTTTACAAACATCCGAAAGACGCTGCGCTATTTTAACTTGTATTTCAGCCCTCTAGAACACAAGAAGAGCTAGCGATGGGAATTGAACCGGAGACCTGGAGATCTCCACGGTTCAGTGCACACACAGTGGCTACTACCAGATTAGCCGAATAATAATAATAATAATAATAATAATAATAATAATAATAATAATAATAATAATAATAATAATATAATAATAACATAACATTAACAATTAACATACAAGAGGCTTCTGCTAGTTACAGACGTACATTCCATAAATTTCATAGCTACTGTAGGTAAACACTTAAAGGGGGGTGCGGCGATGAAATAATTAATTTCTAATTTAAAATAGAGGGATGGGCGACCACAACGACGGTGACGGCACTCGATTTTGGAGCGCGGTATTCGAAAACGAGGCTCGTGAACTGGGTCCCAAAAATAAACTGGTGCTACAGGATTTTGAGCTAGTGTTATAAGATAGGGAATTTCCTAAAATGTACCGACTTTCAAAGGCTTGCATTCGGTAACCCCATAAAAAATCGTGTCAAACTTTAGATATTCCAATGTAAATTTGGCCGTTCTTTTCATTTATATGGGTTTTCACTTATGAAAA
>NW_022752980.1:760251-762806 GCF_011630105.1 Anneissia japonica
GAGTGTTTCTGCTAACGTCTTGCTGGGTGCTTGTATGCTTTGTACCACCTTCTTTCGTAGATACCAATGTTGGGTGGTTGTACTCATGGCAAATGTTGTGGTATGTTTGTCTCATCATGGCGACTGGCAAATACCTGTGCGAGGAGAGTGTCATGTTTCGGCCTATCACATATCTTGTCCTACAAAAATATATATGTATAATATTTTATTTGAATTCCACATTTCAACAACAGCTGAAAGTTAGGTTTGGAGTAACATATGCATCATGTTATTATTTAATGGGGCGTTATTGTTGATAGCCTAGCTTCTAGGCCTACGTGTATATCAATAATAATCTTATTGTTACAGGAATTGGTATTGGTTCTAATGATATACTGTTCTGTAGTGTTATAGCACATCACCTGTATTTAGACAGTGCATTTTTTAGATATTTAGGCCTAGGCCTAGACAGTTTTTCATAGGACCAGGCCTATAGTATACTATTATTAGTAGGCCTAGGGGCCTAGGTCTATTATTATGGAAAAAAATGCACTAGCACAATTAATGTGACAAAGATGGTATGGCATGACAAGTCTAGGCTAGTAGTAGAAACCTATTATCTTTACCGTTACCTGGATAAGGCTGCGTGCGAACTCACGTGCTGCGGGACTGGAGCAGTGTCCTGGACAGGAGTGCACTATTGCTGCTGGGTAGACACTGACTGTGCTAATCCTAGGCATAGGTGTAGGACTTATAAACAAACAAGTCAAGTCATCGGACTGATATACGTTTATTAATTCAATTGAATTATTCCTCCATATTGAATTGACTAAACCGTCTCTCTGTAACTGCGTACGTAAACGATCACAAAAACTCACGACTTCACACTATAGTGTACTGTATCTAGGCAGTCGCTCGATCGTCGGGACGATTTTTCGATCAGCTGCTCGCCAAAAATTAATTGACAGACTTGTCTTGAATATTAATGAGTTGGTTAGAAAATGCTACCAAGCTACTGAAAAAAGCCTCGTTTTCGCCTGATTTTCCTGTCTCATCATATCATGTTTTGTTTCTGTAATTATCCTTACATCTCAACATTTTGAATTTTTTAAGTATTTTTCCCGAACTCAGGAAAGGTTAAATAAGCAATATATGACCACTTGTCTCATCCCCGCACCCCCCCCCCAAAACACCCCCCCCCCCCTTTAAAAAGAACAGCGTCACGACATTGCGAAGTGTCTGCTCTTCTTGTGAATAATTTTAACTTGGTATCGTTCCGAACTCGAGTCGAGTAAAAGAAACCCGACCTAATAGGCCCCTATCTCTCCGTTTTATACGCGACTCAGACCTGCACATCGCAGTGTGGGAAATTGTATATTACTGAAGCTTTCGTATTAAATTTACGCAGCCAAACATCGTTATTAGTATCAGGCTAAAATAAAAAATTATAAAATTTGTTATGACGTCACTTTGGGTTTGATACGATGTGATTCAAGATACTACGCCCCGTTGTTCACTTATAAGAGCTGCTGATTTGCCAAGTCACATAAACAATTAAGCGTACGTTACGTGTTACAAGCATTTTTGTGAGTTTTTAGGCCTAGTTGAAAAGTGCCTGTTTATACTTCAACGATAACGATAACGATGAAAAAGCTAAAAAAGCGATTGTTATTATACAAATAGAAAGAAATAAGAGAGGGTTTTTTTTTACACTAGGACGATTCGATAACGATTTATCGTGTATACGATAACAGAATATTTCAACAAATCAAATCAGATGACGTCATAATCATGGAAAAACGATAAAATCGTTGCTAATACTACAATTTTAATGTTTTTCCATGGTTATGACGCCATCTGATTTGATTTGTCAAAAATATGTTGTTATCGCATAACTAATACATCGTTATTGAATCGTTCTAGTATAAAAACTTCTCTTATTTCTTGTATTTTCTATATGAACAATTGCTTTCTAGCTTTTTTATCGTTATCGTTGAAGTATAAACAGGCCTTTATCTGTTTACTTGGGCTTATTAGTTTGTTACCTACATTTATTAATCAAGCTTATAAACTCAGTTAACCATAACCTATTTAAATAACTATCATTTGTCACAAAAGGTACACCTTCTTTTAAAGTGTGACAATCGTACGTAGTTTATAACGGCATAGCATGGCTAACTCTCCGTTTGTAAGAAAGAAGTTCAAACGATTTCACGTTTATTCTTCCATTGTATAGAGATTCCGTCTTTTTGGCAATCATTTAAATATTATATTAAAACGAAACTGGATTTTAGCTTAATAATTCACAATGTGAATGTATTCTTTTGTGTGGGAACAGGGCATAACCTTGATGCAATAAATACGTTAATAATTACAGCCAAAATGTATATTTTTAATTGTAACTACCTTAAGGTTCCACTTTACCTCATTGACTTTAACCATATTGTAAAACAAATTTAGAAATAGAAAAACGTACAGGAGAACAATAAGTTGAACTTGCATAATGTGAAATGGAAACATTTAATAAAATAAAATAACTACGATATTGTATCAATGATAAAATTAAAATGATTATA
>NW_022752980.1:762940-766405 GCF_011630105.1 Anneissia japonica
ATTAGTATTAAAATAATTTAATTTATATACAGTTTTTAATCGTCATGTTTCGACGTGTCACACGTCATCATCAGGTAATAATGCTACTACCGGTTTATATACTACCGGTCAGATGTACGACAAAACAAGCAAATATTGAGGTTAGTCATGTATGAAGAGGTCATGAATACTTCGGTAAGTCATGCATGTTGATTAAAAGCTATATACATTTTATTAGTTGCATTATACTGCATTGGTATTATAATAATTGTAATTAATAATGTTATCAAGATTGTTATTGTTATTTTCTCTATGTTTTGGTCTATCAATTTGTTATGTTGTGTTTTTGGAAATAAAAAAAAAAGTAAACAGAAAAAAAAAACTCTCCCCAAGCTGCTGTGGGCGTCCCCATGACAACAAGGAAGATGGTCGTGGAAGTTTACGCACGCGACCATCTTCATAAAATTCCACCCATTCTTTCCCCCCCCCCCCACACACCAACCACACCTTTCAAACTCTGATGATCCGCACTCAGAGTCAATTCAACATGCCGGAGGGCTCTTTCTGTTTTTACAATATGTCTCGTAAAGACCAACTATTTTGTCTATCCAATGTTTTCCCACTCTATGCGCTATGCTCTATTAGGCATTCTCACACACCTGACTCTAGTTCCGTTGCCTCTGGGTCGTACAGTGGTATAAGCAACAATACCGATCATTGTCTTTTGAGAACCCGCTTTGGATTCCTCGTTATGCGATGATGAATTTAATATGAACAAGGGTTTTCAGAATTCAATCTGAATTAGGAGAGAAAGTATAGTGTCATTAATTGCGTCAGATCACCCAATGGTAAACACCTCAATTCGATTGTCTGTGCCAGACAATGGACACTAACCCATACAATGGAAAATGAAATTCATATATTCCACACAAAATTTTTTCGACGCATCTCACGCATCAAATTGCCAGATAAACCTTTACACACACACAAATGGGAAGAGCTTGAGTAGAGTAGCAAAAGAAAGGACGTCTGACCTGGTATAGAAATTCTCCTTCGCTTTCGTCTAATATTCCAACACAAAGGGCACTTTTCGAATCAATGGAAAAGTCAGGCTACAAAGAGGACGACCAAAACCCACATGGATTGAGAGGGACACTAAAAGAAAAATAAGATATATCCACATACTGGCCGATTGGAGAAGTCTTGTCGGGTGCGGTATGTCGCAAGACGTTTAGCGAGGATGATGAGATCTAACACGTCATAATAACAGATTGTGATTTTTTTTCCCTGTTACGTCGCAAGACTCTGGTCGACTGAACCCAATATAGTTACTGAAGATGCTTTTTTTTTTGTTTTTATAAAAGATAAATTAAAGATTATTCGTATTCGTAAAGCTATCTTGTTTAACATGTCTTTTGCTATTGTTTTTGAACTGTATGTTAAAGTGTTGCTAGAGGATATTGTCGTTGGCCCACGCTTCGCATAGTTAAAGATGCATTATATGCATATAACCTACACAAATGCCAGATTACTACATTGGTCAATGTTATTCGACAAAAATATGCTAATGCTTTATTGTGGTTGGGTAATATACAAATGCTTGAATGCTATTTGAGAGACAAATTTGTAATTCAGTCCGAGTTTGATTACAGACTCAAAACAGGCAATTGCAACTTCGGGAGTTTGTGGAAATATTTAGCTACAAAGTGAATGTAGTACATGTAGGCTACAATCGTTTAATGTTGGACTGAAAAGAGATGAAGACCGTAACACATCTTCGTATTCGAGCAAGAACTCTAATACTGTGTCTTGGCGGTCTACTTGTATAGGGTAAGTCGGGGATTAATAAATATCTATCCATACAAAAAACAAGCCATGAAGAGCTTCGTATCTTTTGAATTCATTCAAAGCTACTTCATATCTTATATAATATATATTATTTAGGCATTTAGGTATGCTTGAAGTACACTCTGTAAAAAAAATAATAAAATATCGGCTTTTTTGTCTGACATTTTAATATTTAACTACTGTTGTTTACGTTTTTAGTAACATCAGGTGATCATACTTCATGAATGTATACATTTTAGATTACTTCACTGCAATGTCGATGATGTTTTATGGTTGTCAATATTATACTTTATCAGTGAAATAATGAAATGCCCTACAATAGGTCCTAAACGAAGTAAAATGTGCTCAATATCGAATATTTTCTTACATATTTATGTTATAAGTAACGTAATAAAAGCGTTAAAACTGTTGAGAATTAAGAGTTTTACCTAATAGACCTAACCAATGCACCGCGGGGAGGGGGCGCTATTCGAGTGAAGCGGGCATTTTAATAGGTTTCTTTGAGGAAATCTGACAAAAATAATACTGTACAAATTTGAAAAAAAAAATACACATACCCCTCCCATACATGGAGTGTTCACAGCTTGGAATCAAAGATTACACAGGGGAAATTAAGGTAAAAAATCCCAAAACCACCTTCCCAATACAATGGGTGTTCACAGCTGGGCAGGTTCTTTATGTTGCTTATGGATTTTAGGTCAACGCTCATTCTTCTTTCTGGCAACATTTTAAAACCCTAAGTAGCAAGAAATTAGGTCGAATTCAATCAAGGTAGAACCGGTGACACCTCCCATACATGGGTGCTTACAGCTTGGGATCAAAGGCCACATAGGGTTCATTAGGGTCAAAACCCCCATTTCTGTCACAAATAACAAGGTTGAGACCTCGTTCCGACGACGAAGGGGAGCCTAGATAAATAATAATAATAATTTAGCGTCTAAAGAAGCCTAATTTACTCCACGGACATTTGCGAGATGGTCAGAAAGAAACCCTTGTATCCGTCCCTTGGCCCTGAACAGATGATACAGTTTTCATTATGAATTTGCTGGGAAAATTTATAGGAAAATATATGCGCAGAATCGTAACTAATGCATTATTCATTGATTATATATTAAGATTAGGTCATGGCCTAATATTCGGCAAAATCTGCCAGGAAATCGGCCTCTATTTTCCGGATTTTTACGCCTAATTTTTGAGCGGAGAATTTTTTGACCCCGCAATATGAATGTATGTTTATAAATATAAGTATATACGACAGTAGATATGTATATCAAAAAATATAAAGAAACAATGATGGACTGACCCTGTATTATGTATAAGTTTAAGAGCTAAAATGGGTGTAATTCTAAGAAAGTAGGCCTATATGTTTTATATTTTTGTTATTTTGAGGTTTTTGATTTTCAAAAAAATAAAAAGTAACAAAAAGAGAAAGAAATAATGGTGAGTGAAATTCCCACAAAAGAGAAAAAAAACCCTCTGCACTCAGTTTGTTGATGGTCAACCGTATTCAGACAACCGCTATAGGACCGGAATCAGTAGCACGTGGCATTCCTATATCCTAATAGAATTCTAATGAATCCATCTACGTATACGTATTCATACATACAATATAATAAATATAGAAACATGTATAATATA
>NW_022752980.1:766979-771037 GCF_011630105.1 Anneissia japonica
TGAAAGCTGAACTAAAGGAAATTTCCAACAAAGTAAGTGAACAAATACGCTGTCCAGTTTTATATCTTAAAAAAAGGCATTAATATACAATGTGGATCGTTATATTTCCAAGGTTTTACTAAAACATGAACAGAAATTGAGAAAACTTACGGGGAACTCCTCACTACCCTTCAATAAAACTGATACTGTCACCAACATCTCTTCTGTTACGTTTTCCAAAGAACAATTGGACTTGCTCAAAGATGGTCTAGGACATTCAATTGTTCCACAAAGGATAAACAAAGCTGATATATATGCAAGTTTTGAATCCTTGAATTATAACATCAATAAACACCTTGTGGATCACGAGAAAGTTCCGGAAATCAGATCACATCTATCAGCAATGGCACAGTCTTATTACAACTCGTTCACACCATCAACCAAGGACTTAGGAAAAATCAGGGTTATCAAACAACTTCGTAAAAATAAGAACATTATCATTACTAAGCCTGACAAAGGCAACGGAGTAATTATTATGGATAGGGAAACATATGACAAAAGCATGCTTGAGATCATTAATGATAAATCAAAATTCAGTATTCTCCATGATGATCCTACAATAAAGAAAGAAGAAAGTCTAAAGAGGCTATTACGAAAATTAAAAAAGGAAAACTAAATTACAGATGATGTTTACAATAATATCTATCCCAAAGGTTCATATCCAGCAAGAATTTATGGCCTCCCAAAAATGCATAAAAACAGAAACCTGATGGATCACCCCCGCTAAGACCCATAGTTTCTTCAATTAGTACTTACGACTACAATTTGTCTAAGTATTTAAGTGAACTTATTAGACCTTGTGTCTCACTTGAGTATAGTTCGAAATATTCTTTTAGTTTTGTTAACGAGATTCGCAACCTTAACTTAAAAAATAAAGTCATGGTTTCTTTTGACGTTGAAAGTTTATTCACCAATATTCCTCTCAAAGAAACGATTGCTAACTCAATTTATAGTCATAACAATGAATTAAAAATCACCAAGAATAACTTAATCACATTATTGACCATTGCTACTTCAGGCACTCATTTTTTGTTTAAAGATACATACTATGAACAAATTGATGGAGGTAGTATGGGTTCTCCCTTGGCCCCTATTTTAGCAAACTTATTTATGGGATTCCAAGAGAAACAATGGCTCAATGATTGCAAATGTCCTGATGTACTTTATTATCGTAGATATGTAGACGACACGTTTTGTGTGTTTAATAATCAAAATGAAGCTGACAAGTTTTTAATTTCATAAACAATAGACATATTTCTATGAAGTTTACAATGGAAAAAGAGAACAACAGACTAAGTTTTTTGGATGTACTCATACATAAACAGGATGATAAATTGAAAACATCTGTTTTCAGAAAATCCACCTTCAGTGGTCTATTATTAGGTCTTGTTAGCTACTGTCCTTTTAATTACAAATTAAGATTAGTCAACACAGACAACATAGAATTTTTAAGCTAAATAACACGTGGCTCGGCCTACATAATGATCTTTGTGACCTGAAAAATATCTTACTACGAAATGGTTACCCAATTCACATTGTTGACAAGTCTATTGAAAACTATTTAGATAACACAATCTCTGATATTACAAAGAAAACCGTCAATGATGACAATGTTAAAACACTTTTTGTTAAACTTCCATATATTGGCATATTTTCTGACAACATGAAATGCAGAATTATGGATCTTGTCAAAAAATACTGTATTGATTGTAAAGTACATGTGATATTTAGTACCACTAAAATCAGTCAGTTCTTTAGTACTAAAGATACTATCCCCAATGAATCCCGATCCTCAGTAGTATATAAATTTAAATGTGCTCGATATAATTCCAGTTATATAGGCTATACAGGCCGTAGATTAATTACGAGGATTGGTGAACATCTTGGAAAGGATAAAAATTCACACGTACTTAAACACCTTAACGCAAACAGTAAATGTAAAAGGTTGTCTGATAAGAAATGTTTCTCTATACTGGATATTGATAACAATGAAATCAAATTGAAAATCAATGAATCCATTTACATAAAATTGAACAATCCTGATCTTAATTTGCAAATTAAACATGTTAACTTAAAGCTTATTTAAATATACACGTAAGCAATAGTTATTATGCAAGCGCTTGTTACCTTGCATTTAACTATAGCTTCACAACCTTGTGTCAAACAAATCAATGTACCTGATTATATATTCAACATAATAATTAGCTACACTTGGTCCATATTACAGACTTACTAGAGCTTTACTAACCTTTGGTTAAACAAATCATGGTATTCAATTATATATTCAGAATAATTATTAGCTACATTTAGTCCAGATTTCAGACTATAGTTGGTCAAACTTATTGTCAAACAAATCAGTCTATCTATTTAATATTCAGCATAGTAATTACCTATATATATAGTCTACATGAAAAGTATTTGGTTCATTTCTGTTGTGTTTTTTTGTTAACTGATGATGGGTTAAAGGTAACCCGAAACATGACTTCCATTAAATCTTTTGTGTATTTTTAATAAAATGCATTGTATGTTCTATTATCAAGGATTTCAGTTCAAGAAACATATACATATATATATATATATGTATATATATATATACATATACATATATATATCTTGGAAATGAAGTCAACTTTTGGGTTGGTTTCAGGAAAAATACACGTTAAAAACGTTAACAGGGGAAAATAATAGGCAGAATTTACCGATTTAAGTTAATTCTGGCGGACATTTTGGATTTTGGCGGCCGTCTTGGATTTAAGACCAAATTCTGGGTGGCCCTCGATTGACCATGAAAGGTTTATGTCCCAGATGACAAATCCCCTGAAAAAACATCGATATTTGGAACCAATAAATAAGCTGCAAATCTGGAATTATTGTATTTTTTGCAGCCATTTTGAATTTTGGTGGCCATTTTAGATTGAGGCCAATTTCTGTGTGGCCCTCGATTGATCTTGAATGGTTTATGTACCAGGTGACAAATCAACTGAAAAAACACTGACATAACCAAATAATATGCTACATCTCTCTAATAATTGTGATTTTCGGTGGCCATTTTGGATTTTGGCGACCATCTTGGATTTGAATTCATGGTGGTCCTTGATTGATCTTGAAAGGCTTAGGTCTGAGGTGACAATTCCACTTAAAAAAAGTTAACAACACCAAAAAAATATGCTGTATATCTCTAATAATTTTAATTTTGGCGGCCATTTTGAATTTTGGAGGCCATCTTGGATTTGAGGTACAAATCTGGGTGGCCGCAAGTTTATTTCAAATAGTATGGGGTCAAGATGATAAAACCGCCGAGAAAACCTTGACCGGAAAAAATGGCAGTTTATCATTGGATGGGCCCTATCTAAATGCGCAACTTGGTGCCGCGCTGCTCTACTATAGCAGTTAGTTAGGGTCTTTGAATATTGAAAGGATTTAAGTGCTAAGGAAAATTTTTACACTTGCGGTTGACATGTTATGACATTTGAGGTAAAAATGGAAATTTTTACATTTGTAGGTGAAATGATACTACATTTGTGGTTAAACAGATTTTTACATTTATGGGCGATTTTTTTTACATTTGTGGTTATTTTTACATTTGTGGTTGACATGTTATGACATTTGCGGTTATTTTGACATTTGCGGGTAGAATGTTTTGACATTTGTGGTTATTTTTACATTTGTGGTAGATTTTTACATTTGTGGGCTCTACAGGATCTGCCCAATGTGGGTCCGTGATATTATGGTGGGGGAAACAATTGTTCTGATCGAAGCGAGGAACCAAATGCTGGGGGCCCAATATGGCTATATAAATGGCTATCTTACGTGACCTCAGCCAGTTTGCTCCCAAATAATAATGTATAAATCAAGTGAAATTTCAGGAATTAAAGACTTTACAATGAAATTCATATTGTTTTATAGCAGTTTATTCATTATACAGGACATTTTAAACCATGATGAAACTATTGTATTTTGTATTCGAGCAATCATCAGCATGTAGAAATGTCAATGAACCTCATAAGCCACCTCAGGGA
>NW_022752980.1:771056-795400 GCF_011630105.1 Anneissia japonica
TCAAATCCACAAATCAAATCAAATTAAATGAAATCCTCCAGTCCCAGGATTGATTGGGTTATTGAGGGAGCGTTTATTCAAATTAGTTCAAAAGGGGCGCTTAAGTAAATTTTCTTGTTATGAGGGGCGGTTATTCGATAGGGCGCTTATTCAAACGGGGCGCTTATTCGCGCGACTACGGTAGTTGCTAAATACAACGGGTTCAGCCGAGGGGGCGTGGCTACGTATGTTGACGTCATGCATAACTTCAGCTATGAGAAGTTTGTTTTAGAGTTTAATAGTTTTTTGATTGTTTATGTGAACAAAAATGTAAGTAGAATGATAAACAGTTTATGGTAGGAAGTTCATATATTAAAGATTTATATATGCCTACAGAAATAATAATAGACGAGTAATAAAGAAATGATGATACAATTATACATGGATTGTATTCAGATAGTCAGCATAGCTGACACACTCTCTCATCATAGCGGCTAGTATAAGATTCGTGGCTACGGCTACACTTGTTATAAAAAATAATAAATTGTTTGTTTGCCCTTCTTTAAAAAAAAAATGATAAATAGGGGTGGGTGGAGAAATATTTTTTTTTTATTTAGTTTTTGACGTTTACAGAATCCCTCATCGTCTTATCCCCACAATACTTACAAAATCATTTTACACGACTCAATATTTTACATAATCACTTTCACAAATGGTAGCTCGTTAAACTTTCGTATCCCATACATTAAACATTTAAACAATACAATGTTTTACTCACAGCAATCAAACAATGGAACCCACTACCGGCATACATAAAACGATCAACACCACTCAACATATTTAAAATAAAATTAAAGCACCACCTTGAATTCTGCAATACTGAACACAGTTTATAACATATCTTGGTTAACACTGTTAGGTGGCCTTTGTGAGAATTTTAAATATTTCGTTTATTTTTTATTGTTTTGTCTTGTACATTATATGCTAAATCTCTCTGTCACCCTTTTGTCTTTATGTGATATTTTAGGACCCCGTTGGAAACAAGTTCTACTAAACTTTCACGGGTTATCCTGGCATTATTATCTGTTTTTATGTCGATTTATATAATTGGTATGTAATGTTCAATGTAACTCAATAATATTTGATAGATAAATATTTTAAAGATAATTTTTTTTAATTACGTGCTGAATTGTAGTTTTTAAAAATTTTATTATTTCTCTTAATTGCATTTATATACAGTGTAACTGTATTTTTAATGTTTATAATGCCAAATAAAATGAAATTAAATATATCATTTTATGAGATTAAATTGTCAACAGAATAAGTATTACATATTTAATATATTTCACTTGATATTTAGGTCCACAGAGAATTTTCCGTTTTATGGAACACACATTTGGATACTTAGAGGGCCGGCTATAACCAACAAAACATGGACACGATATGATATGCTATGGTAATGTTTTATTAGTCTGTTCATAATGTTGAAAACAATAACTATAAAATACTGCAAAAAAATCAGCACGATTCAATTAGAACACCACGTTTCTCTCAGTGAATTAAACTAAACCAATTACTTCTGTTGTATTGCATTATATAGGCCTAGTTACAAAATTTGGTGTATAAATAAAATCATATTCCATTCTTTGCGACCAGCCTCAAATTTTTCAGTCGAGATCAGTTTCCATTTTCCATCAGACTCTAAAGCTTTCATTTCGCCTTCTAATTTTCCATCATTGTAGTCAGCGCAGGTATCTAAATAGCTGTTCCTAAAGACGTTTAGTATGTAACCTCCTAAAATGAGATATTTACAGTAAATATAAATTTAAACGTTAAAGAGGTACCAAAAAAGGTGTCCCAACCAATACATTTTAATATATATGTTTTATATATATATAAATAAATATATATATATATATGTGTGTGTGTGTGTGTGTGTGTGTAACATATATATAATGTATTGGTTGGTTGTATGTACGTATATATGTGTGTATATATATATTAAAAGGCAAAATACTGAAAAACAACAATGCTGTGGGAAACAATGGCTGGATCTCAGTAGAGATACAAAAATTATAAGCAACAGCTAAAAAGTAAACGTAATAAACAGCCAGAAATAGAACCAGAGCTTTCGGACAACACTAGTCTTTCCTCAGTGGCGAGTGAGTGAGGGTAGAAAAAGCTAGATGGTATAAAGTGAGAATTTCATGCAAGCATGATTGGAAACAATAGGCTGGGTGAGATTAGAATTAACAGCCTAAACAAGTAAACATGAAGGCCAAAACTAAACTTTAGAGGCAAGCCTCAATAAATAAGCCAAATGATTTATCCAGAATAAATTGAAATGCCATTGCTTTAATTTAGTGTACTGGGAGAACGTTCCTAATATTGAGTCCAAATGGTGTGGTTGTTTTAAGTAAAAGTTCCCAGTGATTCTCTTTATCTTTGCGATTTTTGTCGCTCCAACTGGCATTATGGTCAATTGCAATCACTCTTAAATTTGAAATTGAATGACCAGCTAAGTTGAAATGTTCGGCTACTGGTTGATCAAGCTTAGATGTTCTGATAGCTGATCTATGTTGTGTCATTCTCATACGGAGAGTGTTTTTTGTTTCTCCGACATAGCATAAGTATGCCAGATTTTTCACTACACGTGAAAGCACTTAAAATGTCTTGGGCACGGAAACTACTTTCTAGGAAACATGTAAAATGGAAGCTGTTTCCGTTACATTACATAAATAAACTTGGTAACGAAAGATTAATTTTCGGTATGTCAAGTTTTGACCATAAACATCATATGATGTTTCAGAGTATACCACCCTTTTATATCAAAGTTATTGAGTGCTGTGCCGAGTTTAATAAAAATAACGCTGGCATAATTAATAATTACGATGAAATCCTCAGACAAAGCTTATGGGGTAACAAAGAAATTACCTTTAAGAACAAATCTTTATATTTTAAGAATTGGATTGCATCAGGGCTAAATCAAATAAAAGGTTTTACCCTTTTGAGATCTCATCTTCTCGTCAATTCCTGATAGGAGGGCGTATCATATTGATCTCTGCTATTTGCCATGCATCAACGACTAGAGCTGTCTAATACGCATGCTATGTAGGATTAGGAGCTTTATTCAGATTTGAAATCCCTAAAAAAATCCTCAATGGCCTACTTGGTTAAGGTTCTGCATAGACAGCAGAAGGTCCCGTGTTCTAATCCTGATTTCTCTTCTATAACGTTTTAAAATATATATTTCCAGCATTACCGCAAGACGGTTTAGAGTTTTTCACTTTCATATCTTTATTTGAAAGCTAAAGAAGAGGAATACGGAGTGTGAAAAAAATGGGTGCTCCCCCAACCGGGATTCGAACCCTGGACTGTCGGTTATTTGAAGAAGTGGCTGGCTGGATTGTATCTTCGATATACCAGCAGGACCCTATGGTGATTTTACAGCCGTTGTTATGTAATTACTAACGCTGGGGGAATCATGCATGTATACTATACTTAGTAACAGTGATCAATTCGTCTATACAGACCACCATACCGTTAACATGCATTTTCCTCCTGTGTAAAGAAAATACCATTCAAAAGGAAGGAAATTTCATTTTCTGGGTACTTAAAAATGGTTTACCTGGCTGAACGGTACGTATCCATTCGCTAAAACAGTTGGCCTTCAAACCTAAAGGGTAAAATCCGCCAATGCATATCAATCCATCATAGAAATCTATTAAAAAAAAAAAAAAAAAAAAAAAAATTGCCAACATGTTCATATATACAACTGAAGCAACTCAATCGAAACGTCGAGTCCTGATAACAATAATGATAATAATAATAATAATGATAATGGGATAATAATAATAATAACAATAGTGTAGTTTTATATAGCGCACATATCCATCTGATGTAAGATGCTCAGGGTGCTTGAAGTGTGGACTAGGAACTCGATCAATGACTTTCTTTGCCCCTAAGGGTCCCTTCGTGTCTGTGCTACCCGGTACCAGCAACTCTCGTAGTCCACTACAGGGGATGTCTGTTCCAGTACACCGGGGTATCCCCCTACTCGTCTCGAAGGATGTACTGGGTTCTTTATAGTGCACACGAGCCATTGTATACACTGGGCCTACGGTTTATAGTCCTTATCCGAGAAGACTTGTTCTACCACCAGAACCATAGGCGAGCGTGCCGTTCGAACCAGCACCGATATTATGGCTAGAGCTTGCGGCGCCCCTGTTAACCGCTTGGCCATTCGAATCACCTAAAACTTTGAACATTATAATCCAGTAAATAGTAGCCTTTATGTCATTGGGAAACACACACAGACTGTGTGACGTCTTGTACCTTTCCACTAAGCCCAGCCCCTTGATATTGTTGATTAGTCCCACTAAATCATAGCGTAAAATGTACGTAAACACGTGCCTTTGTCGGACAGCACGTGTGTATGTACAACACGACCGTATTCCTGGCCCTGTTGTGATTGGCCAGTTGTTGAATTAATACTGTCCAAGTACCCATATTCCTTGACACGCAGAGGACAAAGTGTCTTTCCCAATGAACACAATATATATGACCGACGGTCGTCTAATATACTGTATACTAAGATATCCCATGAAGAGTTATAATAGGATACTTTTCTATAGATTATCATCTAAGTTAAATTTGGTGAATGAAAAAACTGAGAAACTAGTTTTTCCCACTAGTCGCTATTATAGGCCTATATTACATAGCCTATGTAAATACGAGTACGTGATTGGTCGAAATGGCATCACGTGACTAGCGCTACGAGGATCGGAAACGATATATTTCCCCGTAGGGAAATATAACTTTGAAAATTGACCGGTCTCTGACGTCACCGGATTACGCCCGCATTGCGCCTGTAGAATGCTAGTCGAGCGCACGCTCACGAATTTTGAATGTGGAAAGCCTAGCGCTTCGAAAATGGCAACTTCAAATAAAAAGAAAGAAATAAGAAATTCACAGCGAGGGATTGAACCTCCGGCCTCAAGGTCAAGGTTGAGAAGCAGAACCGTAACCGCCGCGCCAAACCGCTCATACTGGCTTCAATTACTTGATTAAAAACAGCCAATTAGCAATCCAGCTATTATTTAGAGATCAGTGGTTTTATTTTACCTGTTTCCAGATTCAAAGTCTGTCCAGAAAAAAAATCACAGAACAATCGTCTGTATATCTGTTTGTTTTCAGCAACTTGCAAACACTTGGGGGCGCAATCAAGACCGTCAATATGCTGATAACCAAGTTGATGCAGCTAGATAAAATTAAATAACAATTTAATCAATGAAGCAATTGAGAAGAATTTCACCATCTATTATGGTTAAAGAGCTCGGGAGGTTGTGATTTTTTTTATAATTATTCCAAAGAAAAAAATTTGGTAAACTCTTGAATCCATCAAACAATGTTTTTTAGAGCAGTAATACATTTTATTAATCATTCATTTTTAAATAGAGTTACTATCAGACTTTAACTTGTTTGTGGATGTTTATATAGTCGGGTAGGAACGGGGGTTCCCATGCACCCCTAGGATATATTTTTTTAACTAACATTTTTGTAATCCTCAAAGTGTCTCATGAAAGAATTTTGATGTTCCCATAAAAAAAAATGTCCCATGGGGTTGTTTGGTGGCCATTTTGGCGGCCATCTTGGATTTTCAACGAAAATCATTAATTTTTATAATTCATTGACTAAAAATCATATAAAATCAAATAATATTTCTTCCAATTTTGTTGCACGTATTTGATTATTGTTGCTAAGATCCCACAAAACAACAGTGTAAACAATTACGCAAACACGTGCGTTTGTGAGACAATACGTGTGTGTGTGCGGAGGTGTGTGTGCGTGACAAGCACGTGATCCTAGTCTTGTACTAATTGGTCAGTTAAGTTTAATTGACACTCCAGAAAGTATTGTCTTGTGTCAGAAAGGTCAGGCTAAATGGGGTCAATATTGAGGTTTATATTTGGGCTCGAGGATCCTTCACTACTCTCTATAAATACATTATTTCTCCACTTTCTTGGACGGATATTTTTTGGCTGATATTTTTTGGCTGATATTTTTTGGCTGATATTTTTTGGCTGATATTTTTTGGCTGTCTTTCTCAGAGTTCACAATAGAGCAACATTTTTGTTTTGCAGGGACCACTTCCTAATTTTTTTTAAAATGATACCAATTAATATATTTACCTGTTCGCCTGCAAGTCCGGTTCCACATCCAAAGTCAAGAATGTTGGCCTTTCTATCAGGTATATACCGTGAGAGTAGGGTGCTGCAATATTGAGGTGCAGTATAACCACTTTCCTTTGCAGCCTTAAACATATTTATTTTGTTAAAATGAAGTATATTGCATTAGGCCTACATTTATTGTACTCAGTTGTCTATAGTATTTAGTGAGGTGTTTAAACGAAAGTTGTCATTTTCAATGCCAACAGATTACAGATACTGTCTGTCAAATTAAATGTCATATTCAAATTGCTAAATTTGTATATTTAAGTAGGTCATGAGCCTACAATTACACAAATTCAGACACGTAAATAATACCGTTACTGTATTCTTTTGCTTATAGCTTCAAACTGGATGACAATCATTATCATTACAGCGAGTCTGGGTCTAACGTTTCTGACATTTATTGTCCAGACGCGTAGACAGATCGTGAAGAAATATATCATACAACCATTGACTTGAGTGCCTATTTATGTCCATTAAATTATTGTAAAACATATGTCAGTTATACAGGAGTTCCACGGTTTCCCTTATTCTGGGTTTCATTTTCAAATATCTGTACCCGCCTTTTTGAGAGTCAATTTAAAGATTTATGTAGTAAAATATAACTTTTTTTCAAATCTGTTGGTCCTTTAAAATGTGCTATTCATAATGCGATTTTGAATTTTCCGAGATTTTCCGATTTTTGGGGCAGGCAGTAAATCAAATGCGCATACACAATTACAATTTTCCCGACTGGGGTATGTCGCCGACGAGAGCGTAGCGTGGTTGATAATAGGCATTTTTCGTTTTGACTACGCGGCCAGTCTACTACGAACTAATAGAGCGTAACAGATATCTGCGCATGCTCACAAACCTTACTGGCTAATATCGGCGTTGTGACAGCTTCCGCGACAGATGTGTATAAGAGACAGGGTATATACCGTGAGAGTAGGGTGCTGCAATATTGAGGTGCAGTATAACCACTTTCCTTTGCAGCCTTAAACATATTTATTTTGTTAAAATGAAGTATATTGCATTAGGCCTACATCTGTCTCTTATACACATCTAGATGTGTATAAGAGACAGATAGTAGCCTTTATGTCATAGTAGACTGGCCGCGTAGTCAAAACGAAAAATGCCTATTTAGAAGAAGAGGGGGAACCTTTGGCAAGCTCCCGGAAACTTAACAATTAATATGTTTGAATGGTTTATTTGATCAATGATCAATCAGTAAAAAATGGGACTGGCATTTTCTTCCCGGCAAAATGTGTTTTTCATCCTTGACAAAAAACCCCGTTTGATCATAGGTGAAATATTGATGGGTTGGCCATGTAGCCATTTTGTGTGGATGCGATCATTGTTTGATGGTAGGCCATAGTCTAGCCTCCCATCGTGCTTTACCTGATCATTACCTAAGCCATTTTGTGTAGGGATGAGATCATTGTTTGTTGGTAGGCCATAGAATACTGGTCTATAGTCTGGCCTCCCATCGAGTTTACCTGATCTAACGTATCGGCCACGTCATCAAACGTCTCTTGTTTCTCGTCCTCTTTAGTCGATCCTTGACAAATTTGTACCAACCTTTTTTCCCATGCATCAGGAGTATCCATCTCAATTTACAGATTTCAGAATTTTACTTAGAATAAAATAAAAAAGAATGCTTCAAAATTAGATAAGTACATGTTAATTTACTAATAAAAATATAGGGTAATTCCATGTCAATGTCGTACGATACGATACGATTTATTGGTCTCTCCTTTAAAACGGAGGAACACTCTAGCGCAGAAGAGGTTCGACCCAGAAAATACAATGTATAAACGATATAAAACAATATAAATCAAAATACAAAGTTAATACAGAGTGTAAAACAGCTGTTTACATTAAGTCAAGATATAAAGTAAAAATTAAAAAATAAATTAAAAATTAAATTGGGGTGGTAATTTCTTTCTTTAATTTATGTCTATGAGCAATGGCCTTGGGTAAAAAAAGATTGACAATGTTTATCAAAAATCATACAAATTTCTTTATACACATTATAAATATTGTCTTGAAGTACAGTAGATGATGTTTAAATTCCTGTGAACCTTTCAAAAAAATATCCCAAAAATATTCATTAATATTACATAAATCATTTTTTAGGTTGCTAAAGCATATTTCTTATGGTGGATAAACTTTCACAATCAAAGAGGAGATGATCGACTGATTCTATTTTCTTACTTTTGCAAATCAACCAAAAAAAAAAAAAAAAAAAAAAAAAAAAACCTCAATAAAAAAAAAAAAAAAAAAAAACATCAATCTCTCGGATTCAGTTCAAATTTTAATACGTGATTGGGACCAATGAGAAATGATAAAAAATGAAAAATGTTTGATCTCGGGCTCATAATTAGCAAGATACACGCTAAGGAAGTTTGTGCTAATTAGCAATACTTTGCACGTTTAAATGACAATTTAAAATTGGTTTAAACGGCTGCCCAGCCTTGCCCTTAGCCTAGAGAGGTAGGTCTTCCTGGGCGTGAGGTTCACAGTTGAAGCCCCGGTGGGGTCGGCGAAACCCGGTTGGGTGATAATTTTTTAAGACCACTTAAATTTAGCAATATGATCAACCATATTGGACACGCTCCACACTGCTAAGAGAGAAATTACTGTGTTTGATGAGGATTGCACTGAGCTGCAAAACAAAGTGATCCACAACATGAGCTGTGCTTACAAGTACCGTACCTGGCCATTCGACTCGCCTATTTCCCAATGAATTTCAACCTTGAATTTCAAACGTGATCTAACTTGTATTTTCTCATACCTACACATACAAATTAGCACTTTGGTTTACTATTGTTTTTACTATACAAAAGTACAGTATACAAAAATTGCAATTTCGAATGGACATGCCATAGATAAGGTGTTCGACCACTTCGGCCGCCAGTCATTTCGGCCGCCGCGCCAAATGTATGGAACGCCAAAGGGATCACCGAATACACAACAGCCGCTAATGAGAAGAACGTAGTCATAGAACAGCTAGATACGTCAATAAGGCCTACAGTGAATAATTAAGAATTTATTTACCAGTATAAGAACATAACGTACTATTAAAACAAGAATTTTAAATCTAGGCCTATATTTGTTTAAAGATACAGTAAAACATTATTATTATCCCCGAAACTTAGAAATACCGGGTTGGTGTCCAGCGGGGTATAGTTTCATTGGTAGTTAAAATATTATGTTTTTGTTGTTTTCTTTAACTCATTTTGTTTTCAATAATTTTTTCTTTTCTAACTATGTATGGTCTATGACGGACTTCACGGATGAAAAAACACTCATGGGTGATTCAAGTGTCTCCGTGTTTTGCATAAAGTATATTATTGTTATTATTATAGAATGTGTGTTATTAATATAATAGGCGCCCTATGACAAATAAGTAATTATTATGTATTGTTAGTTTTATTGTACATCCTCCGATATGTTTTATGTATAATGTGAAAATGTTTGATGTTGATACGTTAGATTTATTTTTCTTGCGTGATACGGTAATAAATAAAAATGTGATGTAAAAGAATATGCGGCTGTATAGTATACAACTTTGTTTCGTCACTTGAAATATGTTTAAATTTTTTATTTATTTTCAATGTTGAGAATTGGTGAATAAAATGAGAAAATATTTTACACATCTTGCGCCTTGTGTTCAACCATTTCCGATATGTTTTATGTATAACGTTATTTTCTAATTAAATACATGTGTTGATTTCGTTTGATGGTTGAGAAAGTGACATGAATAAAAAGGGAAAATATTTACTGTATACAACTTCATTTTTCGTTTGTTGATATGTTTGAATTTTAGATTTTTTTTTTTGCGTTGACATGTTATTCACGCAAAAATATTTACAGTATAATTTATATATATACAGTATATATATATCTGTCTCTTATACACATCTAATATATATATATATATATATATATATATATATAACAATACAAAACATAAAATTAACCATCAATCAAACTAGTTTTAGGCAGAATATATTTTCCCTCATCCGTCTATCTGTAAAGAACAAATTAAAATCATTATCATGGTAAATCAGTTTCTGCACTCATATAATTGTTACAATAATTCATAACAACGAACATCCGTTTATAACATTCCAAAGATAAAAAGTACAAAATTACATTATAGTGACACACAACTCATTAGTGTACGACTATCATCAGTTAAAATTAACTACAACTAGGCCTTTTTTCTACAGAAAAATACAGTAGGTCTAGTATAAAATGTGAATAATTACGGTATCATTAGGCGTCATTATATTTTATTAACACAAAAATAAATATATATACCTAATGAAAAACACATGGGCATAAGCAGGCATTACATACAGATATGAAAATAAAAAAACGGCCAGATTATTATTAAATAATAATCTGAAATATAATAGAATTGCCTACGCTTCCGCATCCTGCAACAACCACACTACCAATGGAACTCTATTGGCGCGCCATATTTTCTATTGTTAAAAATCTGGCGGCCGAAATGATCTGAGCCCTACCGGTCAAGGCTTACCTGAATAAAAGAAAATACTAGTAGCCTTGAATAAATTCAAAAGGTACAAAGCTATTGTTAATGGTTCGTTTTTGTATGGATTCAAAGAGTACGAAGCTGTTCATGGCTTGTTTTTTTTCTTTTTACTGGTATGGATTCATGGTGTCTAAATATTATTGATCCCCGACGTTCCCGTATACAGGCAGGCCGCCATGGGGTGTCTATAAAACGAAGACCCTTGAAAATTTCACAGATGACAGCCTGGTGTATTATCATCAAAATATAAGAGGAAAAAAAATAGAGGTCTTCGTTTTGGGGTCTTCAGTCTTCAAAGATGAGAAACATGTACCTACTTTACTTTTTACACAACATCTCCCATAGCCCTGGCTATTAAAAAAAATAAAAATCTTAATTTGCGATTTGGTTCCTTTTTCATTTATTGCTCCGCCTCAAACCAACCTACGCTCCTGTATTATCCATCACCATAATTAACCGGCATCAACTGATGACAGGTTCCATTTTAAATTAAATTTGCATAAAAATGCCTAAAATTCAGGGATGGCTGTTAATATAAATAGGGCATTTTAACTAGGCCCCAAGGGATCGATCTGTAATAATAAACTAACAACAATCCGCCCCGGGGTCCATCATACAGAGGGTGTAGAGACCGCTCCTGCTCTAGTCTTAGCACATCACTAATGTTAGGCTTGACCATCAGATCAGTTCTCTAGAACTTCGGACAAGCACTGACCACGCAGCTAGAAGCACTAGGCCTAGGCCTCTCTAAGCCTACATACATTAGTCGATAGTAATGTTGCATGACGTCACCAAAAGAAGCCACACCTCCCTCGCTTGAAGTCCTGGTATTTAGCAACTCAAATCAACAGTCAACGTTCGAAATAAACAAACAAAAATACTTACATGGAATAGATAGCAGATAGGCCTAATGCTCACAGACTCTTTCTATCTAGCTCTGCTTTCCCAGTCAGGGTTGCCAGATAGTCGACAGAGGCCAAACACACGCCATCTCACGGCAAAATTCGGCCAAAATTCGGCCAGATATTAATCCGATTACAAGACAACAGTGGGTACATTCATTTGAAATACTACAAAAGTTATACGAAAATCAGCGGTCATTCGTTTGAAATTGAAGAAATTCAAATGATATACACAGAACAATGTTAAAAATAAATAGCCTATGTTCTCAAGTTGCTGGCATGCAGGCCAATTCAGGGGCAAATCTAGATGTCCGAAAGGGGGAGGGCTGGGGCCGACAAAAGGGGAGGAGGCGAAAGTGGGTTCGATCGAGATAACACCATCTTAGAAGACAACAGTGGGTACATTCATTTGAAATACTACAACAATTATACGAAAATCAGCGGTCATTCGTTTGAAATTGAAGAAATTCAAATGATACACACAGAACAATGTTAAAAATAAATAGCCTATGTTCTTTAGTTGCTGGCATGCAGGCCAATTCAGGGGAAAATCCAGAGATATCCGAAAGGGGAGGGCCGGGGCCGAAAAAAGGGAGGGGGGAGAAAGTGGGTTCGATCGAGATAACACCAGCTTAGAAGAAATTTGTCTTTTCTAGATGTCCGTTTGGGCGATCAATTTTTATTTTTTTTAATTTTTTTATACCACCCCTCCTCCTTAAATCCACCTTTGCTATTTAAAATCACAATATTAAGATTGACCTAAATTTGAATTAAATGTATTAAATATTAATGTACATTGTAGTCGATCTATAACCTGCAATTTTAAGGGCCTGTTATTGGCAAATCCATGGCTCTCTTTAATTAGAATGAATTAAGTTACATAAAGTAACACAAACTGGCGTTAAAACAAACCTATGAAAACTTTCATAAATACTTTTTATCTAAACTTTCGAAATTCGCCTCTGAATGTTATTGTCGCAGTACTTAAAGCAATAAATCAATGTTGCTATCAGAATTATCTTCTTCATTCTCATATGCAACCTAACTCCAGAATCTAAACTTCGAAGAAGTCTCTGCAAAACTTGCTTGAAATTGGAGGTGCCATCGGACCCGAATGAGCATTGATATATGGCGCCTTACATAAAGACCACAGCGGCACCTAGGGCTATACAATTCAAGTGGCAATAATAAATTAATTAAAGTACAGTATTTAACTTATATTCAAAAGAGATAGAACCTCCACTAGTAAGATGGAACATACACAAAGACGCACAATATATGGTACAAACTTGCAATGAACTGTCTTCATAAAGCTTAAACGAGGATAAACTTCATAACAATATATTTCATCCGAACAATTTAAATTATTAAATGTAACTGTTATCTTTTAAATAAACTCTCTTACGTCAAATCGGGGAACATATATTAAGTGTTTAGTGCAAGTACAAACAAGTACAAGATTAGAATCAAATATAGAATTTAAGCTAAAAAACAAAATATCCAAAACAAGTCTACGTTATGTTAGGCCTATATTGAAAAAAATGTAATCTTTTCAAAAAGATGTAATCTATTCTGCCAAATTCGGCCAAATATAGTTTGGCCGTGACTTTTCAAATGCGGCCAGATTTGAGGAATCTGGCCGTCAAAAAGCATGGTCACAGTGAAACTATAGATGGCGCTACATAAAGGAAGTGTTAATGATTTGAGTGGTGTTTTTACAGTAAAAGGGGGTATTTTTAAAGATTTTTTAGGAGATTTTAAACTACTTCCGGTTGAAAATAAGTACTCCCTGTTTGTAAATAATGGTAGAGCATATTTTCAAACATATTTTTTGGGGAAAAATATATTTTTTGAATTTTTTTTTGGTTATACAGTATCTTAAAGTATATATATCAATATATGTTCAGGCATTAAAAAAAAATTTTTTGCGTATAAATCAAATATGTTTAAAGTATTGGTTTTAACAAAAAGTTGAGCAGATGGGTGTAAATAATTTACATTACATATGATTCTAAGTGCTTTCTTCTGTAATACATGGATTCTATTTAAGTTTTTCATGCTACCAGAACCCCATATCGTGATCCCATACGTTATAATAGGAAGGACAAGAGACTTATAAATAGTAAGCAATATGTGACATGGTAGCAGATTTTAAGGAGATTCATTGCTCCAATAATTGCAGACACCTTACTAGCAATGACATTTACATGTTGAGAAAAAATAATTTTTTCATCAAGAGTGATACCAAGGAATTTAATTTTGTCTAATCTCTGAATAATGTCCTGGTCAATGACGAGTTCGACATGCGCTGTGTTAATAATTGTACTTCTACCACTAAACACCATCAATTTAGTTTGTTTTTTTTTGTATTAACAGTAAGCTTGTTTGCTTTAAACCACATATTTACGCGTTTTAACTCCTCATTCATTATATCGAATGCTTCATTTATGTTACTATGTTTTAAGAAAATATTGGTATCATCTGCAAACGTTATTAATTTAGTTTTGGTACATACTGAAGGCATATCATTGACAAATAGTAAAAATAACAATGGACCCAGGATAGATCTCTGGGGAACTTCATACTTTACCAACTTGGGTTGGCCCGGACGTTATAGATATACAGTATTTCCCCTCATTTCGCTGAAAAGTGTCCCCTTATATTGGGGTGTCCCCTAAACAGGGGTGTCCAAAGGGTGGCGTCTTAATGTATCATAAATAATAAACAGCCAGCTCCAGCAAGCGTGACGCAGGTGTGAGTGGTGTCCAGCGAATCTCAGCGCTTGTAACGTGGAATTGTATAGCAGTGGTGGCGCCAGCGGGTGGGGGTGAGGGGCATGACCCGGTCCCCCCCCCCCAGTCGGGAAAGGACTCAATTCGTCGAGGAGAAAAAAGAAAACATTATATGTATTTTCCATATATTAGTTTCCGAAAAAATAGATTAAATAAGCCTTTAAAAAAACCTAAATTGTAAACATTTTCAGGGGCTTCGCCCTCGGACCACTTTTGGAATACTTTGAACGGCGCCGACCACGTCCATTTTCTACCGTTGGGGACATCGGCCCCTATCGGAGACGTCAGCTCGGACCACAGTCGGGAAAAACCTGGCTCCATCCCTGTTGTGTATTTTTCAGTCCGGGTTACAAACCGGGTTTATATGTGGGTAAAATGTTTATGATTGCATCGACATGTCTGGTCTGTGATATGTCGTGGATTTTCGTAAGTTTTGTTTTTCATTTTTATTATTGTATGACTAGTTATGTCATTGATTGTAATAGAATCTTGATAGTTGTAGTGTACTTCGTGTCCGAGTTATCGTACACACAACACACGTTTAAGTAGATTGACCTTGGATATTGGCACTACGAACAAATTGGCTTATTAGTTGAAATAGCCAAATCTCAACAGTAGAAAATATGCGTAGTCGTGGCAGCGCCAGCGTCTGAAATCTGGAATGGAAGGGGACATATAAGGGGCAAAGTACGATTTTGTTTTTTTATTTTTATTGGGGGGGGGGGGCAATGTCATCTACGAGAGCAAAGGGAGTGTGATCAAGTGTCGACTAAAATGTATCGAAAGTGGTCTAGGGGCGGAGCCCACGAAAAATATGACAAATTAGTGGTCTCAGAGGCTCATTTAATCGATTTTATATAAAGATAGTCTACTAATATGTAGAAAATACATTTTATTATCTCCCCGAAGAATTGCGGTTTCTCTTTTTTTCGGGGAGGGGGGAAGAGCTGGGGAAAAGACAATTTCCTGGAGGGAAAATGCCCTTCCCCCACCACCACCCGTAGCGCAGCCACTACAGAATGGTTATTTATAATGCTGTCAACAAATTTAGGCCTACTGTAGCCATAGTAAATAAAAACGAAAATGCAATGTGACATAGGTTTGCATATTTTTTGAATTGTTAAAATTAGCATATGTTATCTGATCGCTCTTATCCTAACCTATAGTCTGGCACAAATATCCCTACTCTGGACGCAGGGTTCCCGGAACGCCGCCCTGAGCGGCGTGTGCGAAGCACAACTCGGAGCCCGCAGAAGTGGAACGTGAAATTTCGATATGTAATGTAATGGTTTTGTATTGGTTAATGGTTTTGTAGTCAGATTTGCGAGAAAAACTTCAGCTACCCGTATTTCTCGACTGAGACGTCAGTGGGAGCTCTAATTTGTATGGCAAGGAGATGGTGCTACCCTTAATTCGTATTAAGGGAATTTACGCCCACAAGCCTTGTAGTTATTAATATTTTGGTTATAATAAAAAATGGTTATTTTTTGGTGACGACACACTCACAATATAGTTAGAATGCATACGTCATTAGCTCGATTACCGGTACGTAACCTTTTTCTGGCAAGGCAAACTTTCCCGTCGTGCATTTTTCATGGATAAGCAAACACCACTGCACTGCTTTGCACATGTATGGCTTGCCTAGCCAGGGCTACAAGGGCCGCCTTGTAAGCATTGTATAATACTTAAACAAGGTACGTCTGCAGCTGAGTTAGGCCTATTTTAATTTATTTCTTTCGAAAGTGTACTTTCTATCACATATAATTGCACTGTTTACTTATGCCTAGCCCTAGTCTTATTATGCCTCATCGTCCTCCGCTACACAGTACATCAGTAGGCTAGCCCCCCCCCCCCACACACACACACACACACACACACTACAGTACAGACGTTTGCTCTGCAACAGAACGTGATTGGACCTTCCTTCCCATGTGTTCATGTAACATTTTCATATTGTTATCTAACCAGTTGTGTGCATAGGCGTAGATCCCGGGGGATGGGGATATATCCCCCCCCAATATTTGACGAGGGGGGAGGGTCCATTGTATCATCCCCCCCCCCAATATTTTGACTATGTACCGGTATGGGATAAAATGGAGCTTTACACGCTTAGAAAGACTGTCACAGAAATAATTTGCACTCTTATGCGCTTACAAAGATGAAAATTAGCATAATGTATAATGTTGATAACAAAATTATTTTATCTGTTACTAATCTAAGCTCTTCTTTCTTTAGATGTTAGATGTGCTTGCAAAGAGAGCCACATTTCACACTGAAGGATGTGTACGACATCAGTAATGTTATGTCAATTCCAAGAATGTTTAAGGTTATATCGGTTGATGAGGAATTTATTGATTAGGCCTATAATAGCAAATTGCATCAATTTATTTTTCAAAAACAAGGTTTCCAGCTTCAGAGGGGGGCACATCCCCGCACAGGGGCACACATTGGCGCTAACACCAGGCGCGTAACAGGGGTCTTGGGTCAGAGTGGGTATTTATTTTTTTTATTTTTTATTTCAACCATCTTTAAAGAGGGTAACCCTTCTAGTTTAGCCCAGTAGGTTAACTGAGGGGCCCTCTTTAATAAAATTAAAGAACAGTACAAACAACATCATTACAACATAATAATAATAATAATAATAATAATAATAATAATAATAATAATAATAATAATAATAATAATAATAATAACAATAACAATAACAATAACAACAACAACAACAACCACAACAACATACAATCCTCATTTCACGGTTAGTAATTTACCATACTCACCCCACCCCACCCCACTCTCCATGAAAACAATACGACATAGGGCTTATCTTATTTATAATATAGGCCACATACGTGTGTTTGAAACTAAATATAAGCATTTTCATCATGGTTTTATTTATTACAAACATATTCTTTCACCATGTTTACACATTGAGGCCCTTCTTTTAGGTTAAAATGATCTATCTTAACTTTGTCTTTCTTGAGTTTTGGACTATTATGTGTTTAAATAACTTAAAAGGATAAAACTAAAAAAGCCCTAAAAAGTGCGCGCAAAATACCTTTGTGTTTTTAATTCTAATTTCGTCGGAATTGATGAAAACTCCCTAAAATGTGCAAGAATTCGAGAATTTTTAGGCACTTTCAGAGGATGCATTTGTCAAGGGGTGGGGAAAGATTTTCCCCTTGTCCCCCGGTGTTTTTAATTCTAATTTCGTTGGAATTGATCAAAACTCCCTAAAATGTGCAATTTTTAGAGGAAATTAACAAGAAATGCGCGCGAAATTTGAGGTTTTTAGGCACTTTCAGGGGATAAAGGGCATTTATAAATGGACGGTGGGGAAGATTTTCAATGATAGATATTTTCCCCTTGTCCTCCAGTGGTTACGCCATTGGGCAGCATAGATCAAAGGAGTTATGACAGTTTTTGAAGTGGAGAAGGGGTTACATGGGTTACGACACTGGCTAACACGCCAATCATCCCCCCCCCCCCAATGAAAAATATTTTTCTACGCCACTGGTTGTGTGTATTCCCTTGTGAAAATGAGTACCGCGGCGTACTCATTTTCACAAAGCATTTGCATCCCCTCTTGGAAAGAGGGAACTTCGGAATAATTGTCTCTATATCTTAGCTAATTAATCACCGTAATTTAGCTTACACTTATGCATGGAGGGAGCACTTAAAATGTACAATAATTATTTCACTACCCGACAAACCCCGAACTTTATTCATGCATTACATACCGGTAAATAGTTTTATCTTGATGTACCCCATCATCACTGGTAACAATTAACCAACTGACTGCAGACCATTTCCGGTCACACATTACTCTCCATAACGCAGCACCACCTAGTTCCGTCACCTCGAGAAGTGCATGCACACCTTGTTAATAATAAAGCCCACACAAAGTGAAGCATTGCTTCTTACTCTGGGCTATCTTTCTAGAGGGTTGTTTAGGTGTCAGCTTATCCGTTCTGTCGAAGATATTTTTCTTCCCAGTAAAACGCTTTCTATTCCCTTACATATAGCATGATATTGAAATACTGCTATCACTTGTTGCCCTATGAGGTCGCAGGTGTAATATGAATTTCCACTTACTCCACATAATATATTCTTTATTTGGAAGCTACACTTTTACAACAGTGGCACACGTAGAAGACGGTGCGTCCAAGAAAAATATAAGAAAACAAACAAAATCAAAACATGACAAATCAAAAGTAAAAGTAAATGAGCTTAACAAAAAGTAAAAATCAAAGTCTTAATTACCCCTCCCTTCCCTTTACCAATCCCGAAATCGAAGTTACCCCCTCCCTTCCCTTTCCAATCCCGAAAAAAAAAACAAAAACAAAAACAAAAAAAAAACATTAACATCAGAATTTAAAAAAAAAAATCCCTAATAATAATAATAATAAAATAACATACCCATGTACATACATAAACATACATACGCGCAAACTGTAAATATATGTACATATATACACATGTAAGCAGCGAAAGTAAATAAAATACAAAAAGAATACATCACATCATACGCAGTATAATTAGCAAAATTGACATTTGTGAGATCGTGGATTTTTTATCTCTATAATGTTGGTCTAAAATGACTTGGTGGGTAAGCATGTTCCTGCCTGTCTTACTACGGTGTGAACATTTTAAACAAAATTGCCACACTGTCGCTGCAGTCTCCAAAAGCTGCCGCCAAGTTCGTATAGCGATTTTATGGAATAAGACTCATCTCTACTTTATTGCTATTCATACTTTTGGGTTATTAGGAGGCCGGATTTAACAACCAAAATTGACTTATGAACGCATTAAAATAAGGTGACATGATATTATATGATACAGTATGATATGGCAATAATGATTATTAGATTATTCATATAAGATAGTATAATACATACTCCAAGCATCGATATGCACGCCATCGTGTCGGAATTCAATATTTCGACATTAATTATGTAATCATCAGGAATGAAAAATTATCCATATTTGCAAGCTTATATGCACAAGTACCAAAAGTGTTTGACTAATCAAAATATTACCTCTAGTAGGTGACATAGCTGTGAATAAACTAAAGATCAACGCATTCTTACCCTACTGATCAAAGCTACCTACAAAAACAAGGAAAGCTCCTTTGAAGCTTTCAACCCATTGTTAAGCAATGGGTGTAGCCTACGTATAGCGAACGCTTCTATCAATAATGTTAGTATTAGAAAATATTAGAACTAATTTATTACTTACATTACAGGCTACATTTGTCCTGAGATAACTATCATTTTATCATTCAATCATTCAATCACAAAAACTTTTATAGCGCCAATTATCTATATATGTTCAATGGCGCTCAAATAGCAGGGTTTTTAGTCGCTTCTTGAACTATCATAACACTCTTCGACGTCTTAATATCATGAGGAAAAGCTTCCATAATCGAGGTGCACACTTGAAAGTTGTCTTAGGTTTGTCCCATTTCTCGAATTTGAAAACTTCACTGTAACATTTTTAAGTACTTATGAGCTAGCTAAACATTTGAATTGCTTCACTGTGTTTTTTTTTTCAACTATAGCTCGTAATCAAAGTCCAAACCAGTACCAGCCATCTTCTCTCGATAAAGTTCATCAAAAGCTTCGCTTTGTGCGACGGTAAAGTGATTTTTCCAATCACCAACTTTCCCTGCGGTGAAAACAAATAATTGAACAATGTAGGTGGGCTTTCTAAATTTATGGTTTAACTTATGACATACATTTTTCGTGTGATCTATGCATAGTCTACTTAGACTTCCCTAGGCTACATGTTAATGACATGATGCAAAACATTATCAGGTCATATATTTATTTGAAAGACCAACGATGAAATTACTAACCCTTTCTCATAAATGGCACATTTTTGGTGTCCATCCGTGGATTTTCGGTATAGTTGACTTTCTTGTTTGACTTCATAGACTCAAATGAACAGTGTTTTAAGAGCTCGGGTAGATCTTTGTTCGTGATAGTCCATCCGAGGAACGATGCAACTTTCTTAGCAACATCACTAAGATTCTAAACACATTAAAGTAATATGTATTATTCGTTACGGTATCGAATCACAACAGTGCATTGCTGTCACCTACAAATAACTGAGCATATCAATGTTAATTGTGAGTAAAACCAACTTTAATCTTAATATTACAGGCCCGTATCCAGGGGGGGGGGGAGGTGGGTTTATGGTTCGGGCGAACGCCCCTTTTCTAGCAAACCCCCCTCTTATTTAGACCCATAAAGCACAAAAATCGCCGACCCCACCGGGGCTTTGACCGTGGACCTCACGCCCAGAACACCCCCCCCCCAGGAAGAACCTGGCTACGGGCCTGTATGAACTGCCCAGGTAAGTCGTGCGCACGGGATTTCGCTCGTATATTAAAAGGTACGCAGGATACAATATAAGGACATTTTATGATGGATCCATTCATTAGCTTTTGCGAAATCCCACTAACAGACAGACAGACACTCCGACCCACAGACAGACAGACAGCCCGACACACCGACAGACCGACAGACAGACGGAAATTAATACATAACCTCCTTGGCGGCGGTAATTTATAATTATAAACAAATAATACGCATTGCTTCTTACTCGGTGCATGTCTTCGTACTTGACAAATAATACGTTCTTATGATTGCGTTGACTCCACCAATAGGAATTCATATCAAACCAGTCTCCACGAACAACTGTAATAAAAAGTGTAAAAACACGTAGACAAATAATGATAATAGTACTGTAATTTAATTATAGAGGTTTATGATAAACTACTTATAAAATAGTTGTGGTGATTACCATTGCGATTACGATTACGCTAAACACAAAAACTTGATAATTATAATCTGAATTGTAGTGGTAACGATAATGTTAATAAGACTAATGATACAATATCATATAAAATAATCATAGTAATGAAAACATAATAAAGATATTAATAATGATAATAATAAAACATATTACTAATAGAAAATCAAGAATAGTAAGATACTTACGATTCCCAGCGCAGAAATCTTCAAGAAATTCATTCCAGGAATCATAGGTTGGTAGGCGTTTTACCGTTTTGTGGAAATAGAAGAAGGAAACAGCAGTGTCTTTGGGATTTCTAGAGACAAATATTATCTAAGAAAGAAAAAAAAAAAAGATTTTAACACGAATCCAATTGGAAACGACTCGTAATTATCCACTAATTTTTGTCAATGTTGATTAAGCTGAAAGTAATAGACTCTATATTGAATTGATTACTAAGTTTAAGTTACTACAGTAACTCTCACAGAATTACCGTATTATTCGAATAAACGCCCCGAATTTTTGAGAAGGGTTTTTGAGGGGCGTTTATTCGAGAGAGGCGTTTATTCGAGGGAGGCGTTTATTTATTGTTTTGGTTTGAAATGGATATGTATATACTCGAATTAACGCCCATTAATTTTAATGTAAATGTGAAACTACAACACATTACCTTCAAAATATGTTATTGCATTTTCATAAATACTTACTTATCCCTACCAGGTTAGGAAAAAATGTAATTCCATCTAAGTAGAATATTAATCGAATGCGTTGAGAATTATGTTGCTTCTGCAGTTTGTACCGTCATTCAGGGTGCGTTTATTCGAGGAAAAAACAACTCCCCGGGGCGTTTATTCGAGGGAGGCATTTATTACAAATGAGGCTTTAAAGGGGGTGTTTATTCGAGGGGTATTCATTTAAACGTTTATTCGAATAAATATGGTACTGTATTAGAAAAATGTGTCGCTAATTATCACTAATAACTCTATGATAGGCCAACGAATAAAGAATTTCCTGGCTTCCATATAAGACCTGGCTTCCATAAAATCGCTACATGATATTGCCGACTTTTTTTGTTGTTGAAGCAGATTGATTGGTCTAATCGGTGAGCATTGTCGATTGCGTTGCAGACATCTACGCAGTGTAACAATTGTAAATTGTAGTGAAATCACTGTAGCTACGATGTAGCAATAATATGGAAACTATAGACTAAGGATGAAGAACGTCTAAAATTACCCACTCTCACCTTGGCCTTTTTTGCTAACATTTGTGCTGGTATTGCGCGTGGAGGTAAATGAGTCTTTATCAATCTAGTAGATGAAAATACTTTTGGTTGTTGAGATGGGAAATCAATGAACATCCAACGATTTTCTATATATTCCTGGTCTGCCTTTTGAGCATCGCATCCGTACCTAAGCATGGAAATGATCTCTTGCATCCAAGTTGTGCCTGGTTAATATAAATATTGTAATATTATATATATACACATTATATACTGTCAAATCCTATCAGAATGGCAAAATAAACTAAGTATCTACTGGAAGAAATCCCAATATCTGCAGACAATTCCGTTGCGCCTTTTCAGGCCTCATCAGTGCATCGGACCCGTCTGCAGAAATTGTGATGTCTTCTAGTGGATACTTAGTTTATTTTTGTCATTCTGATCGGATTTTCTCTACTGTTCCGTTTTAATTTCAAATTGTTTTGCATTATGAGGCCATATTCCTATTTAAATATATATGTATATATATATATATATATACTTATATATATAAAATATATATAATATATATAATACGTATAAAATATTAGGCCTATTTATAATAGGCCTAATATAAGAAATTATTGCTATATCAAAATTGTGATTCAGACACGTTAACAGAATGAAAACTCAAATTCTACTGGCGCCTGGATCACTGCAACGCCTTCTTGGTCAAATTGTTATTACGTCCGCCATGTATGCGAAAGATCCCGATTCGAACCCGGGACCTTCTGCTGCCCACGCCTAAACCAACTAGGCCATTGAGGAAAGAATCGATCTTTGCAATTACGTTATACCTGGTATAATATTATTGTATACAATTATGTAGGTAATATAGTAATTACAACAACGGACTATGAAAATCTTATATGCATTCAACATCTTCTTTGTTTTTATGTGTTTTCGTGTGTGATATTAAATTGTAGTCGGCAATCTTATAATCGTCAAACTTGTGTTTTGCTAACATATACAGTAGTAGACATGGCTATTCTTTTTATTTTCACAGGGTTATTTGAACTCCTAGGGATATATTCTGGAAAATAGCAGAGTGTATGAGGTGCTGCCACCCGCCTTTTGTTTTTAGAATAGGCCTATACTAAAATTATGAAACCTGATAGGCGTGGCACTTTGGTTTTGTAGGACGCCATTGGAAATCAGTTTTACTTTTTAAAGAAAACTTTAATGGGCCATCCTTACATCATCTTTTGTTGTTTTGTTTGTCCTGCCTTGTCCGAATTTTATCCGTTTTGTAAAATATTACACTTTACCCACACTGTAAAATAATATAATTGTAACATTCTATTTACTTATTGCTTTTTCAAATCATTGAATATTATTAAAAACTTAAATTATATTCTATTATATAGGCCTATTGTATATTTTCAAATAAATATTTAAACAATTAAAATTAATTAATTTCAAATATAAATATAAATTTACGATTAGATTAATAACAAAATAAACATCCTTATCTATTCAATAATAAGAACAACAATTTCCGATCTTTATGCATTAATAACAATAGCCGGAGTTAGTTTCGACATAGGTAAACCTTGCTAAAACGGTACACTTTCTTCATTACAAGGCTTATGAGAATGGAATGACCTGCTCGAAGCACGAACTCCTGTAGACAAAACCCAGTACGGTACCGTTTTCGATTTTAATACGTAAAATTTACTTATGGTCTAATGCTTAAATGCATGAAATCAGCACATGTGGTTAAATAAATATCTATTATTTGTGAATTATTATCCATACCAGGGCCAATAAAGTAATATCTTTCATGGATTCTTATGCACAGTCCCGGATTATTATTATTATTATTATATGAGGTTTTTTTTC